>NW_005842906.1:454354-463442 GCF_000455745.1 Alligator sinensis | reverse complement strand
AAGAGCCTAATCTTCTGCTCTCTTACCATCGTTTTCCTGCTTCAGCTATGAAATAAGAGAAAAGGGCCAGCTAGCAAAGGGCAAAATAACTCTAAAAATTAGCTTGATTACTGAAATATCAAGATCACTAAAAAGGAGAGGCAATCATTAATAGCTGTGGCATAGAGAACAATGAGCCATTAAGTTAATTGATTTCCTTAGCTGCTTGAACAATAATACCACAGCTGCTGGAACCAAAGCATGGTGTTTCCATCCCAGGCAGAAAATCAGCTCCCCCACTTATTTAGGGGGGAAATGTGCACAGGTTATAGCTTTCCATTTGGCCTATTGGAGAGTTGTATCTAATTTAAAAGTTTTGCCTTGATATATGTGAAAGCAAAATGTAAATATAATGCTTACAGCCTGTAAGGAGAATGTAATCTCATTAATATTGTCACCTGTGGACTAAAAAGTAAAATAGTTTAGAATTAAGGCAAATGTATTCAGTTTAACATCTTAACAGGATCATCTTTTTTACAGAAACATGTTCATACCACTGTGCTTAAGATGGTGTCAGCATTTCTATTATAAATAATTTAAGGATGTGTAACTCAGTAAGAGGCGAGCACTAGGTTTGCCACATTTAAATGAATCCTTTGCTCAATGTAACTTGAAGGCCACAGGGAATATATGTTAAAACCTACATTTGATTCTAATGTCAGACATTTTGGCTACAGTTGGGAAATTTAAATTGTGTTCCTTGATGTTACTTTGAACAAAGAGTTCATCTAATGGGATGTACTTGCATCTGAGGATGGGATGAATCTACTTTTTTAGATGAATTTCTGGATCAGATACAACAGTGACTATTAGTAATTGTCCAATATTGAATAATAATGATTCCTAGTGCAGATTTAGATAGAAGTAGGAGTAGGAGTCTGTGTGTTGGCAAGAGGTACTCTGGAAGAGGTTTCTATCCCTGAGGAATGTGGAGGTGAGTTTTGTACATTTTGTACATAGGTCTGCTATGTAGCAAAGCAGTTAAGCTCGCATTTATTTACAAGAATGTAGGCTTCAAATTAATTACTTGCATGGCTAAAGTTAAGCATGGGCTTAAAAGCTTTGCTGGATAGTGGCCTAGGTAACAGAATACAGGTTCTGGCTCCTTTCACAATGATGTTTCTGCATATTGTACTTAACAGTCATTGGGTAAACCAGATAGTAGTGAAGATGCATTTTCCCCTTGCACTTCTTTCCAAGGCAGTAGCCATTTTACTGAGACACTGCTTTGAGAACTGAAGTATTTGATCCTCTCCTTTCACTAGGTTTTCCACTATTAGCCACTAGAGACATAAATTTAAAAACTTCTGTTTCAGAAGCAAGAATTCAAAAGATGTGCATGCAAATTCCATTTTATAATAAAACCACAAAAAAAAAATATCTGCCCAAATAGACATTCACAAAATCAATAGGCAACAAGTGAGCCTCAGAAAATAAAAAGAAGAGAAATAGGGACCCAGTCTAGAAGCTAATAGACTGGTAGTTGGGGCACTTGGACAAGCTATAAGAGATTCAAGTTTAATTTTTGCCCATATCAGTCAGGGCTTGAACATGGGCCAGGTACAGATATTACACATAAACCAGTCTAAGTGATTGGAAATTGATCTAAACCTGCAACCATACAGAAAGTTGGCGCACACAGACTGGTGTAAGAATGGCAGAACCGTTTTTAAGATAGACCTGGATTGATGTTTGCTCAAACTTAATTGATTTAGGTTAGATTGGTGAATTGAACTTCTGTACCAGGTCCCCCACTGATTCAAGTTACATTGCTGTCCTCCAGCATCCCTGCTCCTTTGCAGCCTCCCTCCTCTCACAGGGAAGTGCACTAGTACTTGGCCTGTGCTTGGCTGCTCTGGTTGAGCCCCAGCAGGCCTGCCCCCCCAAGCTCTCCCAGAACTGAGTAAGCATAAGCTCTTTCCACAGCCCCACCTCCTGCCTTTGGCTATCTGTCATCCACAGGCATGCAGCCAGTGGGAAGGGAGGTATCTGTCCCCCCTGCATGAACCTCAGGACCTGGGTACCCATGCCTCTGCACCCCATCACAAACTACTGCACAATATACACACAGACCTGACACAGAATCCACAAGAACCCCAGTGCTTGGGCACAACTCCATGGATGGCAACCCTGGCTGCTGCACACCCACCCAGGGACTCCCATGCCCCTATATATAGGCACAGTCCTGTGGGCCCTAACCTTGGCTCCTGCACACCAAGCTAGGGTTCCCCATGTCTTCACTTATGGGTGTAGCCCCATGGACTGCAATCCTGGCTCCTACATACCATATCTCGGTGCTCAGAGCCAGGCACCCTCCCACCTGGACCCTAGCATAGGCTGCCTACTGAGCAGGAGCCTGCAAGTGGCTCATCTCTGGTGGGATGGGGTGGCAGGGCGAAGAACATCATGACTGAGCCTGCACAGAGGCAACCCTGTGACTACCACATCTTGGCCACTTCTTGCAGGTACCTGGGCCATGTGAACCTGGGGTGCTTCAAAGCTGTTGTGACCCATAGCTATAGGGTTCTGGAGTACTAGGGTGGTGAGGGTTGTTGGGGATGAGGGGAACCGAGCATCCAAGCCAGGGAAACTAGGCAGATGCCCCAGGAAACTTCTGGAGTATGTAGGACATGGGCTGATTTGGAAGGGAGTCGGGGCCATGCTCTACCATGCCCAGCAGCCAATCAGGAGTGGCCTCGGTGCTTGGCTATGCTTGACAGTCTCTGGTAGCCCAAGGAGCCTGATGGAGGCCAGCAGGTAGGAGTGCCCCCAACCTGCTGCCCTCAGCCAGTGCAGGCAGCCTGCATACCCTGTCCCTCCCCAACAAAAAGACAAACGTGTTCTGTTCTCTACCTACCTAACCTAGGGCACTCACAGAAACCCACATAAGTTAGATCAATTCCTCCTCAGAATTTTTGAATGTCTGTACCTGGCAATGGCGTCTCCTAAGTAAATGTTGTAACCAGTGGATTATTTACCACAGGGGGGTGAATCTCACTTCCTTTTTTTTTTGCAAAAAACCCCCAAAACCAAAAAATAAACAAACAAAAAAATTGCAAGTTTTCATTACAGAAGGTTTCTGTCTTTCTGCTTTTGAATAGAAATAAACTTTGAACCCTTAGAAAGATTTTGTAAAATGGAATTCTTGTTTTCAACCAAACTTTTCCAACATATATACAGTCAATGTTATTTACACTTAATATTCACAAGTCTATGTTATTGCATATGGCAAAGAATTTAGTCCACAGTACTCTACCTCTGGAATAAACTGACAATTTATGAGTGAGAAAGTTTCAGCCTTAAGTATGAATTGATGTTTGCTTTGAGAGGTTTCAATTTAAAACAAAATTTTATAAGTAAAATGCAGACCTAGAGAAAGAGTGGGATCCTAGCTCATCAGAAAGTAGAATAAATGGTTGTTTTACTACTTGGAATACCTTACAGATATAGGGTGTGCTGTGAATAATGAAGTTAAATATACTTTTGCATGTTTAGTTTCACTATAAACATTCTAAAAGTTGAGCCCATTTGCAGTAATATTTAACATAACTCTAAAGAATGAAATAGAGACTTTTTACAGCTCAAATAGTTTGCAAAGTATTACCACATTTAGTTCAACTGTGAGTGTTAATGTAGTATAAATGATTAGCATAAATGAGTGTAGAAATTTGAAGGCAGGCCTTTAGCTTTCTATCTTGAATAATCTTTTTGAGTTAAACCCCTAGGCTCTTAGGGCACCTATATGCATGCCTGAAGCCTGCTCCAACATGTACTAATTAGCACATGTTAATGCAGACTCGATTAATCAAGTCTGCTGCACCATGCTAATTAGCATACTCCAGCAGCCTCAACAGTGTCCCTGCACTTCAAAATGGTGGCAGGGGTACTTTAACTAAAGCATATCAAATGATCTTTTGTTAAAGTGCCTCCACTGCCATTTTGAAGCATGGGGATACTGAATACACATGATGCTGTGGGTGCTTTAATTAGAGTGGCTCCTGAGTGCTCCAATTAAAGTGCCCCCACCCCAGAGCATGTGTAAACATGCCCTTACATTCCCAAGGGGGGGGGGGCTTAGGTAAGTCCTTTTCCTTGTTCAGGGGCACTTTATTGTGTCCTTAAGGAGAAGCTCTTCTCCTTGTAATTAGAGCAGGACTGGATTTTGAGGCTTTGCCATGGCATCATGATAATCCTATTTAAAGGTTTAGGAAGGATTTTTTTCCTTCACTGTCAGATCAGGCTTTTTGCCAACCTATCAGCAGGCCAGTGGCCCAGTAGGTAAGTTATGTTCTAAAATTTATGGGGCCAGCTTTAGTAGTCACTTTGCTTAGTTTCATCCAAGATGGGGAGAAAAAGGGCAATTCTCCACTAATATTCCAGAATTGGGAAAGGAACCGAAGACGACATCTCCTAAAGGAGATGGGATTTGAAGACATCTCCTAAAGGGGGCAATGGGATTTGAACTTCTAATAAGAAACAATAACATGAGAAATTGCCCTCTTTCCCCACTCATGCATAGGAGAACAGCAGAGTCCAAGCAAGAGTTGTGGAATGGATGCAGGGGATGACATCAGCTCTCTACCAGGTGGTCCAGATGGCATAGGTAGGATTATCTGTACTGGATAGACTATTGCTGAATAATTCCCAAATTCATTGCTTTAGAAAGTTGCAGCTTAGTTAAATCATATTCTTTGTATCTTGTCTGTCTTCCCATGATAATACAAGTTGTTGCATAATTATGCACACAGGAGTGCTAAACTGGCAGCAAATACTCTTTGCAATACTCATGGCAGGAGATAAGTACCAGAAAAGAATACAGATTGATCATTCAGAAAGTGTGCTTGATGATTACACTTTCCAGGCCTCCTGTGGGATGTCACTATTAGAAAGTTTTATCTTTTTAAAGTGGCACTTAAAATCAAACTATTCTGTCTTCATTTTAAAATAAAGGTATCAAATCTTCTTTGTGCTGTGCTGAGGTCTTTCCAAATACTATAATGTCCAAGTAATTGGCCTCAGCTAGCCTTCTTCAGTTTTCTTTTCATTTCATCCTTTAGAAAGCACTCACAGCTTTCCTCATATGAGTGAAAATGTTTCCCACTAAAGGTGTTTCTAACATGTACATTAATGTGCTTTCCCTAATGCACATTAAATTTAGTACCTCCAATTTGAGGTACTAAATTAATGTGCATTAGGCTGCCCTTATGTGCAGTAGTACAAGTGCATGCTTTTTAGGTAACCCGCAATGCATGATAGCCAATTTTACTGTGCATTAGCATAAGTGCATTTGTTAATGTGTTGCTTTCATGTACAGTAAAGTAGGATACTGTGCACACATGCAGATGTGCCCTAAGAGCAGAAAAGCCCCTCATGTTTCCTCAGAAAGGGCTTGATAGGTCTCATGCGTATAACATTTGAAAACTAAAATTAAGGAAGTCATCATCTGTAGAGAAGCTATAGAAGTTAGATGTTAAAGAACTGGCACTTCTTATATTATGAGAATGTATTAATAGTTCCATTCAAGTATAGACAATTCCTTAACACCCCCAGCCTTCCCTGCCCCACAAAAAGAAATATGGAGAGTCTTCTCCAAATTTAGTTTGTGGAGAAACCACTGTGATTTTTCAGGGAGATCCTTAAAGAATATTTGCAGACAGTTGTATTAGAAGATGTTGCCTCTCTCCCAGGAGGGCTAATGAACAATGAACAAGATCACCTTTGAATTTAGAAGAATTTTAGAATGGATTTAATTTAAATATGTTTTTATTATATCATGGTGTTTGGATTCAAAACAGAAGCTATGTGCTCCAGATATCTCAAAATTTTTCAAATCTTTTCTGCTCATGACTGTATAATACTGCTTAAGGTTGTAATTCTACACTAGTTCAGGTCCATTAAGAAAATAGGCCTTTGTTTGCAATCTATCAAATAATCACTTCAGTTTTTTAATTATAATGCGTAAAACAGAAATTTAAGTTAGTTATTCCTGATGTAGGGAGAAATAACTACAGCAATACTAATTTGCTAAACACATAGAGGCTGGATTCAGATGAGCATGGCCGTATGGTATGGTGCCACAGAGAGATCCTGGGGTCAAGAAAACCTGTGCAAAAAAAAGGTGGGGTGGCATATGCAGGGGCATCCAAAACCAGAACCTGGCTGGCTGCAGCCACACTCAAGCTGCTGGCTAGGCTCCAAGCAGCAGGATTGCTGCAGCTACAGCTTCTCCAAACCTGGGAACCCCAGGTTAGTCTGCTGTGGCCAGCACAGTTGCCCCACCCTCCTCTACCCCACCCTGGGTAACATGCCGTACACCAGAGGCTGCGTGGCACAAGGTTTCCCCAAGGACAAATAGCAGTGGCACAAGGTGTGCTACTGTTTCTTGTTCCCAGGGAAATCAACATCCCCACTCATGGCCAGACATGGCCAGAGGGTGCATCTACATGTGAGCTTTACTGTGGTGCTGACTAATTAGCTCCACAATAAACTGACACTTTCTATATGAGCACTGGTATTAGGGCACAGTAGATAAATTAACTCCACTAAAAAAACTCATGTAGATGATGACCAAGGCTGGCTGGGAAAGGCTTTACCTTAAGCCTGTCCTGGCTGCATGAAGGTGCAAAAGAGCAGAGGCTGCCTGCCACTCAGCCCATCACTTTGGCACCTTCGTGCTCCAGTGAGGCCCTCTGCCACCCAACACCACCACCTAGAGCCCAGGCCTGACTTAAGGTGGCCATTGGTCCTGTTTTATACTAGACTGTCCTTTTTTTAAAACCCTTTGTCCCCTGTCTGTTTCATAATGGGGAACAGACTGCAAAAAGTCCTGTTTTTCAGTTCATCGGTGGAAATACATGTCAGTCACTTGTCCCCACAAGTATATTGGCTAAGCTTACAGGTAGGGTGGTACACAGACGGGAGGAGCAGGGTTCTGAGCCAGCCAGGGAGGGAGGGAAGGAGGTCACCTTATTGTGGTGACCCTGCCTCTTGCTGCTGATTGGCTAAGGGGCCTTGTGGCCTCAACCCTCACAGCTGATTGTCCAAGGAGGCAGCAACTCCGCCCCTCACTGCTGATTAGCCAAGGGAACTGGTGGTCCTGCCCCTCACCAAATGTGATGTCCTGCATTCTGGGGATGCTTCAGTGGCCACTCTCCACTGACCCCCTCCAAGCTCTCTGCCATCCCAAGGCTGCTCTGGCCTGGCTCTAATTGCTTTGGTCCCAGACACACATGAAGATGCTGTGCCTGGGAGCAGTTGACTCTGGTGTGAATTGCATTGAAGTTTATTCAGGTGTACTAATTGCACATGTAGATGTTCCCAGAATACACAAATAATAAAGATCTTGTTATGATCTTGATTTATGCGGGTGATATACATTAAAGATTTTACCTATTCTGCTTATGCTTTAGATATACTGTCTTCCCCATTTTAAGAATGTTCCTGTCTTTTCCTGACTTTGGGAGGGTAGCAGCAAATTTTTTAACAGTGCTCTTTGCTTTAACCTGACCTTGATTATCACTGGTTTGTCTTAAATCTCTAGAGAAAGATGAAGAGAGTATCCTCTTGAGGTATGGCTATAGCTGTAAAACCAACAGAGTGTAGTGACCTTTATTTTATTTTTTTAAATGTGGTTGGCATAGTCAGTAGATGGCAGTAACAGCTAGGAGTAATTCTGGACTCTGGTCTCATAGACCTTTTGCACATTAATCATACATACAGAAAATTCCACAAAATACAAACTGACAAAGACCTTTCTTTGCCACAATCAATCTTTATTCACCACTAAATTAAAGTGGTTAGATATACTTGATTGCCTCGAGTCCAAGATAAAGCATATAAATAACTACATATATGTTATCTGCTTAATTTTTTGGTTTGTTTTGATTTGTTTTATTGAAGTTCAGATGTAATCTATTCATTCCTGATTACTCCATTTGACCACCCAGCACATCTGTTACCTCTACTGTGGTGCTGCAGATTTACTGTTTGGCTGTGTAAATGCTTAAAACATAATTTGCTTATTTACAAAGAGAAGGATACAACTAATAGAGACTAGTTGAAAGCAGATTCCCTTGGCTCATTT
Source organism: Alligator sinensis (assembly GCF_000455745.1). Lineage (NCBI taxonomy): Eukaryota > Metazoa > Chordata > Crocodylia > Alligatoridae > Alligator > Alligator sinensis. The sequence continues at coordinate 455,320 of NW_005842906.1, read as the reverse complement.
GTCTGTACCCTAAGCCATTCCTGGCTGCATATGTTTTTGCTTCAAACAGAAATGGCAACAGAATTGTGATGTATGTACTGGTTATACAACAGAATTCAGCTAGTAGCTTTCTATTCTGCAGTTCACTCTTGTTAAAAATGAAAGCAGTCTTTAACTACCAAGAGTGTGCATGTTATTCATCCCTCAAAATTATCAGTTCAAATATTTTCCTATTATGCTTTGTTATTAAAAGGGGTACTTTAAAATTATCCCAAGTGAACAGAAAATGAAAGTATTTATGCCAAGACATTACATATTTATTTCTATAGCAATTGACATGATAGTGTTTGAGCTTTTAATGCAGCAGGCTACTTTACCTAAGACCAAATGCTGTCTATGATATTTAGCTACTTCTAATCCATCTGTCAAATGGGCAATAATTTTATACTAACCCTAATAAAAAACTACACAAAAAATGATAAAAATAAGGGTAAAAGGCAGGGTAGAGTTGCACCTTATGGACTAACTCAACAGAGGTGCATAATGTTTAGTGACCCCTAGTTCACTTACATCTAATGCTGTATAGGGGTATTAAAGGGAGAAGAAAATAAAAAAAAGAGGGAAGTGACAGATAAAGTTTAACTTTAGAAGTGGACAGGTAGAACAGGGAATGTTAGAGGGGAATAGAACTTCATCTTAGACAAGGACCATCCAGACCAAGGTTAGGATTATCTTTCAACCTACCAAGTGATCATTAGGCCTGTGCAAAGCGGCTAGTATTCACTTTGGATTCGGACAATTCAAGGGACAGTGATTTGATTTGGTGATTTGAATCACTGTCACAAATCGATTTGGCCAAATCTGATTCAGAGATTTGGCCACTGCCAAATTGGCCTAATCCCTGAACTGGCCCTATCCCCACCTGCTCTCAATGGCTGCCCTGCCTGCCCCAGCTCCCAGCCCTCAAAAAAAAAAAAGCCCCAACTC
>NW_005842906.1:446947-454331 GCF_000455745.1 Alligator sinensis | reverse complement strand
GGAGGGGGGGGGGGGTGGGGGGGGCCAACAGCGGGGGGGGGGGGGGGGCTGGGAGAATGGGCAGGGGTTGGTGGGCTCATGGCAGAGCCCCCCACACGGTGTGGGACAGTGGAGGGCAGAGGGGATCAGTGAGCAAGGAGCTTTGTTTTAAAGAGTTGGGTGGGTGGGGCAGCCATGGTAGGGGGGCTGGGAGAGGGTCAGGGTGCTCAGGGAAGCTGAAGGAGCAGGCAGGGGATGGGGCCTGGAAGGGGTCCCCCCATGGTCTCCTCCCCCCTCCTCCAGCCCCCTTCTTACTAGCATGGAGTCTGGGTCCAGCTTCCTGCTGCAGTAAGTGGAGACTGCTCAAATTGCTGAAGCTCTCCAAATCTTTTCTGAACTTTGAATTGATTTGGACCTTTTAACTGGTCTCTTGATTCAATTCAGATTTGGAGATTTGGCCACGAAATCAGGCCAAATCTCCTCCAAATTGAATCAGCACCTGAAGCTTCACACAGCCCTACTGATCATAGACTCTTTATGAACCAAATGTCATCAGACAGTTGAATCTAATCACTGTACAGGGCATGGACAGAAGTTACATTTTTCATTCAATTGGCTCTCTGAAAGTGTTTATACAGCCATGATGTGACACACATGCACAGCTGCAGGGTACTTTTAAAGTGGCTGATTGCATGACAAATGAACTCTCATCAAATGAGGAATCAGATAAAGTCACTCTGCTTTACGGCACCTTACGGAACATGTGTTCCCTAGGGTTACAAAATTGTCATGGGACCAGGGATTGTCTGATGCAACCTGGCCCTGCCCCTGGGGCTGTCAGCATAAAGGGAGGAGGGACGGGGGAAGGGGAGTGAGCTGCCAGCTGGGGTTTTTGTGGCCTGAGCTGAAAGGGGGGGCAGGTGAATTGGAGCCCCCTCCAAGCCAGGCAAACTCCAGCCGGCAGTTCACTCCCCTTCCCTTCTCCACCCTCCCTTCCTGTTGACAGTCCCTGAGCTGGGAGGGGTGGCAGGGCTGGAGGAGACGGACAGCTCCTCAGCTGCAAGCAGGCTCCTCAGGCTCCTGCAGGCAGGCCTAATCCCCCCCTCCCCACCGCAACTGAACAGGCAAATGTCTGTTGGGTCAGGAAGGTACTCTGACTCATGGCACTTTGTGTAAAGCACTATGATTTAGAGCAGGGGCCTGCACATTTGTCAGCACCCTGTGATTAACCCGACAGAATCTTTTCATTAATGAAACTGATTTTTGTTTCAGAGCTGTTTGGCAGGGGATGGGCAGCAGGGAGTAGTGGTAACTGTTAATCTTCTTATTCTAGGATATTAAAGCCAGTAGTTCACAGGTGTAAGTACCAATGCAGTCTCCAACAACCTGGGTGAGTGTTTTCTGTTTGCTTTAAGATATACAAATACCTTAATTCAAATGTAGATATCATATTAAAGCCACATGCATAGCCCTCAGAGCTAACTGGTGATTTGGTTGCTTAAAGGAAATGAATTGAACTAAGTGAAGCTCCAAATGTACCCCCTAGAATAAACTGATGTTCTAAATTCTGTTGAAACCAACTGGAGTGTAACACATTGCCATCCAAAGAAAACAACAGGTGGTGATTTCAGATTTCCCAGGTGAGGATTACAATCAGTTGATCAAGCTGCAATTTCTGTTTACTCTAGGGTAAATACAAATACACAAGGATTGTTTCTTGTGGTCACGCTTCATTGGTGGTCTGTTAGTTTCCGACACTACCAGCTTAAACTATATCTCCTTAACAGGCAGATAACTTTATCCATTTGCCAAGGACATTCACATTAGTCACAGTATTCCATGCCTGCTTTGACTATAAGGGAATCAGTTGTTTCACCATTTAAAGAATATCACTTGTCACATTAATATTTCTTCCTAATTTCAATATCTTTGTATTGCTGCATCACATTTATGGTCTTAATTCTCCTTTTTCTTGTCCTGTGTTAATCAAAACCCAAACACTTCACAACAGATTTTAGTAAAAGCTGACATTTATTCATCACTAGTATAAAACATTTGAACAGCCTCTAATTTAATCTTCTCTCTGTCTCTCTCTCTTTCTCCCTCTCTCTCTCTCTCTGTTTTCCTTATCAAGTGATTGGTAGGCTCTGGAAAGCTCTATCCATTTACTTGATTAATACACTACAATATTACCTTTGGTTCCCTATCAGTGGGAACGTTATAAAAAAATAGTAGTACTCAGGAAATAGACAGTATCTCATGGAAAAGGCAAGAATGCTAAATAAATATAGTACTTTACTGTCACAAGACAGAAAAGAGGGAATAAAAGTATTGAAGGCTGCCAAGATCACACTCATCTTAGTGCTTTTATATTTTATTTATTTTACATTGCCAAGGGAGCCAGCAGCATGAATTCCACACAAACAACATAAGACAAAAACACCTTACTCACTATTGCTTGTATTTAACTTATGTTCGCAGATTGAAACTGGTTGGCACTGTGAATAAGGTCAGCAGATGAAGATGATCTTTGACATGTCTTGTATGAATAAAAAATAACCACTGGGATCAAAAGCTATCCTGCCTGTTCATTCCAGCTATCCTGTTCATTCTAAATATAATCAGATAAATTCAGTCTTAACAGCCTTGCAGTTTGAGCCAAAAAATTAAGAAGATTGATATGCCGTCTCTGTGGATTTTGTTAAAATTAGAGGAGATGGAGCTATTTATGAGCATGGACCTCTATAATACATGTTTTGTATTAGACTATTATGATGAATGAATTCCTGACTCTGGAAAGAAGGTGCTTATAGTGTTAATATCACTCCTCTTTAATGATATAATAAAACTAATATAAAAACATATAATAGGATAATGATGCCTTGAAATGCATAATAGGAATAGTCTAGGGAATATAGACATGTTTTAAAAATGAAATGTGGGGAACCAAATGACATCAGTAATCCTCAGGGCTTCAAGGGGAGATGAATGGAAGAAACAATGGTAAAAGGACACTGGAGTGAACTGCAGTAAACGGGCAAAAAACCCCATAATTGCTTCACTCTACAAAATTAATTTTCTTTGAACCACACAATACACTAAATAAACACTGTTAGCCTTGAGTACTACTTTTTCTACCTCCAAGCTACGCTTATTTTGAGAAGTATCTCCACCTTGGGGTTTCAGGCTGTTTTTATTCATACTGTTTACAATGTCACGAGCATCGCCCTATGAAATTGAAGCTACATTATGCAGCAAATGTTTGTAGCTTTATTAGTCTTCAAGGAAGGCAAAGGAGATAGTGACACCTTTTATTAAAATAATACATGCAGAATTGTGATGGCGCTTGGCCCAGTAACATGTGTCATATTACCTAATTGTCCATCCTTTTGATGTACAACTGGGATTCATTGTTCTTTGTATTAGCTGCCATTCAAAAAATAGCAGGTGGCAGATAAAGCACTTGTTACACATTCTGCCATCTGTCCATCAGTGTATCCATCCATCATTTGCCAAATTTGCTTTCAACATCATTTGCTTTCGACAGCATAGCTTAGTTTCATAGTACTTTGGAAATATTGTGACGTGATTTTTAGAAGGCTTAAAGAAATAAAAAAATATATGTACTTTACGACCAATTATATCTCCCTGTGGCGGTCATGATACCCTGTGCTGGCTCATTCCCAATGTGTGAAATAGTACTCTGTAAAATGACTATGACCTGGAGACCTTGAGATCAGTAGTGAAGCATTTGGGAATTCACACTATATAGAGGAATATTTATTATTTGTTGCATGAAGGTTTGTGGTTGTGAGGGACCAGGGAGGTTTTTCTTTCTGAGAACAATAATGATAATTTCAGGGAGGTAGAGATATTTTTGCCCTACTCAGAAACTGGGTTAGGAAAAAGGGTCTGAGGATGTGCCTGTGTGTGTGTAGCCACTTTATATATGGAAACAATCTATCACTGGGAGTAAGAGCTGGTTCTTGTTAGGTAGAGTTTTTTTACAATCAGAAAACACTATAAAGAGAGAGGTGACTTAAAAATTTAATGAAATGGTCCTGTTAGGGACACAATGTTCTGTTTGCACATATTAAAACATTTTTAAAACTGTTTTAGCTTTTAAAGTTGAGATATTTTACTGCTGCCTCCTCTGGAATAAGGATTTGAATTGTAGTAGGATACCTCTGTTGTCAGGTTTAGCATCTTGTATCTTGTTTTATCCCTGTGAAACTTCACCCAGATTTGACAAACATAAGGTTATATAAAATCATTGTTTGTCCATGCTTGGTAGAAGCTTAGTATTTAGAAAACAAAATCTTCAGAGAATATCCAGACTGAGGATTTTCTATCCTTTTACAACTTTTGGTATCAACCAGACTGTTAATGCTTCCTCAGCACAGGGCAGTGATAAATACACTGTTTCTCCAAGCTGCCAATGACCAGTGTAGTGACAGGCAGCAAAACTATCAGCAGGAAAATCTCTCTCTTTTTCTCAGTCCCTGAAACCTGTGCCCAGGTAACATGAAGGAATTATCCTGACTCAAATGCAGAAGGTAAGGTGTATAGTTGTAAGGTGTATAGTTGGAAAGAGGATTGGAGATCAAAAGAAACAGGGGCATCATGGCTAGAGACAAGGCACATATCCAGAGGAGGTTGAGGATAGATATGGGGGAACTTATTTCAGGGGAGCAGAAATAGGAACTGAGAGGATGAAGAGAGGATAAAAATGCAGCGAGGTAAGTAGAGGGAGGGGGACTACAAAAGGAATCCTGAATTAAGCAATTAGCTACAAAACACACTAGCAAACTGTTTCTCATCTCCTTTTAAATGCCAATTCTTATAGAAGCTAATAGCCAATTAAATATACTCTATTTGCTCAAATGGTAGAGGACTATATCCTATCATTGGTAGGTTTCAGCCTCCCCTTGTCAATCAGGTTCACAGATTTTTGGTACTTCTCACTTACTGCACTTCAATGTCCAGGGGGCAGCATCAGCGAGGAACACCTTCGCTCCATCTGGTGTGAAAACTGCAACACTTTCTTTCAGATTCTCATCTGACCCGAACCAGTATCATTTATGTTTTGGCAGCCTTTAAACTAGAGTACTGAAATGTGCTGAAATATGGGGCTGCCCTTTGAAGGCCATCTGGAAATTGTAGCTGGTGCAGAATGTGATGGCATAACTCCTGAGAGAGGTGGATTTCCAGGAGCACATAATTCCAGTCCTCTAGCTTTGCACTGGCTCCCAATAGCTTTCTGGGTGCAATACAAGGTGTTGTTTTTGACTTATTAGGCCCCAAGAGGACTGGGCCCTTATGCCCCATGGTGATCTCTAAAATCAGACAGGAGCAACCTCCTGCAAATGCTATCTATTGCAGATATAGCTTACTTGGTGCAAACACATGGGTGATCATACTCATTAGTTGCCCCTCAGCTCTGGATCGCCCCACCTCTTGAGGCCTGCTAGAGCTGGAGCCCGAACATCTTCCAACAAAATGGTTAGATTTTTTTTATTTGGGCAGGCTTTTAGCCAGCAACATAAAGCTGGCATGTTGTTTATGAGGTCTTTGCTATATAGTTTATTTTAATACTCTCTTGGCACTTATAAGCTGCTATGTTTCGCTCTCTTCTGTAAGCACCCTAGTCTTTCCCAGGACAGGTGGCATAAAAATAAACACATCCAAAAATCCCCAACCCATTTATGAAATCAACAAGATCTTACACAATGGAACTTTTGTTTTGGTTTTGTAAAACCATAAGAATATATCATTAAAAGAACAGTATGGTTGCAAAGTCAAATACTGAAAATTCAGGCTATGTCCAAAATTAAGGTTGCCACCCATGCACATGCATTACAATTCAATCTTTAGTCACTTGGCATATGTATTGTTTTTTCTATAATGCCTTCCTCATTCAGATCCAGCAACATACTTCCATTATTCTCACACTGAAATTTTAATTAAATTTGTATCCTTTCTTTGCATTAACTTAGGGGGTTTTTTGTACTCAGCAATATGGATTACTTCAGATTAAAATACTTGCTGCAGCTTTTGAAATTGACTCAAATGCTTATTTCTATGGAAATGTGTGTACTATCAGTCAAAGTAAGTCTAGAGCATTTTTTTTTAAAACAACACTTACCTAATTTTCACTGATCTGATCTGTATTTCTGTGGATCTGGGAGGCCAGCTTTCAATAAGAGTGTGAGAAGCTTTTTTCACATTCAGTTGATACTTGCCAGCACATAGCAAATGTGTTGTTTTAAGTTTAAAGGAAAAATAAAAGGGCGAACTGTTGACTTTTGGATCACATTAGCACTTTGTGTTTGAAATAGTAAACCTTTTTAACTGGGAGTATTTCCAAATGCAATACTTAGGAACTACCTTTGCAACTTCAAAGCCATGACCAATAAATGTCATTTATTTTTTTAGCACACAACCTGGGATGATGCATGCATTCAAACTGTGTGTGTTAAAGCCCATTTTAACTTTTGAATTAGTAATGACAGCTTAGAGGACAAAGGCTGAGTTTGGAACATATCTGCTCATGTTTAGAAAAAGAAACTAAATTCACCATATAATCACTAAGATTGAAGAGGAGCTCTAGGTGATCCCTTGCCATCTCATCAGAAGAATTTATTATCCATAAATTATACCTAAGGGGCTTCAACCTAAAGTTGAAACTACTTAGGAAAGGTGATTTCAGAGTTTCCTCTGGCAGTTTGTTACATTGAGAAAACTATAAGAAAAATGAGGTAGTGACATAACCAGCATTTCTGAAGGTTACATTCATTACAACTGCTACCTTCCTTATTGAAAATAAATGGTCATTTGCTTATCCTGTATGGCTTTTTAATGCACTCTTTGGTAAATCTGTTCAGTCTTTGTTTGCTCTTGCTTCTTCCTAGCCTTCTTCATCTGCTTGGCTGGAAGACATAGTTATTTTGTTTTATCTCTTTCCCACTACTATCATAGGATCATAGGAAAGTAGGGCTGGAAGGGACCTTATTGAGCAGGGATCCAGGTTTTCTGTTCCTCATGGAAAAACAGGAAAAATCCACAGATTTTCCCTTTTAACACAGAAAAAAAGCAGAATTTTTTTCATTTCAATGGAGATACCCACACATTTTCTACTTTTACAAAGACCTCTTTGTAAGTTGGCAAAGTTTCAGCCTGCAAGGGCATCTGGCAAAAAAGGCAGAAAACCCTAAGCACTGTCCCAAAAGGGAGGGAGTAGGGGAAGGAGTGGGGCCTAAGACTCTGTCAGCCAGGGCTCAGCTCAGGCTCACTTTCCCTCCTGGAGCCTTTGAGGTAAGTGGGGCTTGCATGATGTTGGGCAGCTAGGGGCCCCCTCTGGGAGGGTTGAGGGTATGGGGGGGAGGGGTCAGTGACAGGGACCACT
>NW_005842906.1:394036-446916 GCF_000455745.1 Alligator sinensis | reverse complement strand
GGCTGTGTGGTGAGTGCAGGTAACTAAGTTTAGATTTGATAGAGGGTTAAGTTAGTCTAGCAAGTGTTAACCCAACCAAGTGAATACCTGCACACATTCACAGGGGTGGGAAAGTCCAGACAATGACCACAGCCCCAGGACTGCACTGCTTTTAGCCCTCCAGCTCTTATTGGGTTATTTTTAGCCCCCTGACTGTAACCCCTGGATTGGACATCCCTTCCTTGCAGACCTGCTGACTCCCTTCACACACCTCCCTCAGCTTCCCCTTGGATCAACCAGCTTCCCACTCCCCCCCGCCCCGCCCCCACTGTTACTTACCTCTGGCTGCCTGTACCATTCCCAGCAAGTGGTAAACAACACCGGTATGCACTGTTTCCAGTTTAGGTGGCTTAACCTAAGCCACCTAAACTTACGCTGGATCCCTCAAATGCTTGTCTTTACCCAAAGATGCAATGAGATCTATACATGATTGCATAATCACTTAGCCACAATCAAAAAAAATAGTTACATAAGTGAAGTGAAACTTGTACATAGATCATCAACACAGTCTATTACAGTTATAGTTACTTGCCAAGCCCAAGAGACCTTAGGGTTAGTACAGTTAAGAGGGTCCAATTTCTGTACCTTATGGCATTCAAGAAAGTGATTACCAGATTCACACACACAGCTGAGGCTAGTGCTTAAAGCTTCAATGAGACAATGTATGTGAGTAAAGTTAGGCATATATATATATACATATTTATAATCTTGTAACCTCAGTTGGCTGGATATAAATGCAGAAAAATGATGTGATATAATAGTAATTAGACAGTGAATATAAATCACCACTTATTACCCCAGATATTTCAGTTGTAAAGAAATTTAGAAATGATGAAGAGCAAACAAAACCCTCTGTATCCTTTGGTTGATAATCTTTAAATAACTAGAAAAAAACATATCACAAATGCCTTTGAAATTGTTTTAAATAAATAATATAACTAAAGGAAGCATACAATTTGCTTTTGGATAACTTTAAATGAGAAAAAAGATGTGGGTGAACTGCTATGCTATTGTTCATATGAATTAAAATTCATTTTTTCTTAAATAAAAGTTGCTATTTCTTATTACACATTGAAAACAGTTACTCTCTAAATTTCTGTAATGTAGCTCCCTAAATATGTTGACTACAAGTAAAAGAAAACTTTTTTTATTTTAACTGGAGTGCTCAAGTCAAAATTAGAGAAAATTCTATTTTAAAATTTTATTATTCAATATTTAATTATTATGACCCAGAAAAATCCCCAGAAATTATCATCTCTCACTGCATTAGTGATTATACAAATACTTAATATGACAAAAACTCTGGGACCTCATTGGGAATGTTCATGTGTGTACAGTGAGCACATGACTAAGTCTTTGATAAAACCAATGATACAGAATAGGAACCCATTGACAGAGGTCACCTGTGTGCATAACTTTGGACTATTTCTTACAGGGAAATATTCAGAATGGAAAAAGCAGACTAATCCTCCATGCAACCTGTCAACTTCAATTTGTTTGCGGTGTTAACACTGAAGTTCAGACCAAAACTCTATAATTATTAGTTATCTGCTTTCTAGCTGAATGACCACTACAGATTCAAATGGATACAATATTCTCCTTACTTCCTTTCCCTTACACCTATGCATAGTACTCCCTTTAAATGTAAAATGCCAGCCATCTTTCTTTCCCTTAAAAAGGCACTTTATAAAGAATGATTCTTATTATATTGTACTTCATATAAGATGTATATTATATTTTATTTTCTTGTGCTTCCTTATTTCTACACATGTAAGTATAGAAACACAGCCTAATTAAATAGCTGTTCCATCCCTGTTAACCAAAATCTTGCCTCAATGAATATCAATTAACAATTAGCCTTAGAAACTCTATCCCAACCACATATTTACATACAAGGTAGTCCCTGTTTTAGGCCCAATTTGATTAGCACATGCATAACTTTCCTCAGGTACACAAATATCAGCAGAATAAGGGGCTAGAATGCAGAAACAGTCTTTAAACCCAGGTAATTCTGAGCTGATGTCACAAGAAATACTATATGAAAGTCTGTACAATCCAGGTTATTTCCACAACTTTAATTCTACTCTAAATTTCATCTGCAATAAAAGTTCAAAGCAATAAGGATAGTAGTGCTCCAAAAGAGATTATTAGAAACAAAACAAAACAAAACAAAATAAATCTTAGATTTTATAGGTCAGTTGCCATCTATTCTTCTTGGGCTCAGCTGTTTTCTGCATTTTAATTTAAAAGACTAAAATACATTATAAAAGATTATAGACATAGTAACATCATTCATCTTTACAGATTCAGCCCCAAAAATGGCTTCATACCATATAGGAAAAATAAATAAATAAATAAACCCAAAGTCGGCATCCTACCTAAGCTACACAGATAATAAGGACCTCAGCTGCCTTCCTACTACATCCATTCTGAAAGGATCGTCTATGCATCTGGCAACATTATATTTACCTCCAAGTATTTCCTAATCATGAAGAATATTGAATGCCTCTTGTTTCTTAAAACAAACCTGAAAACCTTTTAAAAAATGTAATCTCCTGTGCAATGAAATGAATAATATGCTAACAGATAGAAGGGCTGGAAATGTAATCCATGAATTTCATTTTAATGGTAACAGCCTTTTTGAATTTACTGCAAATAATATTCATCTTAACTCATGTATCCATGTAGGAATGTAGTTTGTGGGTAACATAAATAATACAGATAGCCAAACCAGTAGCTTTGATATACAGGTATCAAGATTTCTTTGCTTCACTGCACCCCATTCAACAAGAATGATTCATAAACAGCTCTTTAGCAATAGGATATTTATTTTCCATTAAAGGCAAAAGACCTAGGTGTCTCTGAGTTGAATACTTGCTGTGTGGAAATCTTGATATCTTTCAAATTATGGGTATGTTCATTCATGAAGAGTTGATTCTTTAGCTATATCTTATCTTTTGTGTTCTTGTTAAATGAACAAAAATAAAAATCCTTAGACCAAAAATAAACACACATTTTGGTATTTGCAGGAGGCATTTAGTATGGGAAACTGAGTAATCTCAGTTACAAATTGCATGCTATTCTGATATTTTCGCTGGCAGGGGTTGGGGTGGAGGAGAGATCAGTGAGTCAGAATAAAGTATGCTGGGCATCATTTCTGGTTGATTGTAGAGGGCAGATGGAGCATCTGCCTTTGATTCATTTTTCTTGAAATCATCTTTGCTGCTGTATAGGTATCACCCTTGTAAACAATTATTTGTGACTCAGTTTGTTGCTCATGTTGAACCCCAAAGCTTGCATGTTTTTACCAAATCCAGGAATAAGCATATTTCAATTCTTGTTTCAATTTCTTCTGAAACTGATGGGAGTTTTGGACACCAGCTGATGCAAGATCTGATGCAACTCATGCTAGAAATTTTCTACCCCCAAAAAATAAGTCAGTTTTCAACAGCTGCAGTCTGGATCCATTTTTTTTCTTGAAGTAAAAAACACTTGGATCCCTTACAGCTTGTCAACATTTTTGAGGGTGATCTACCATCAACCTTAAAGTGGCAATAGTTAAACCCTAACTTGTAAGAAAGAAAACATCTCTATCCAAGAATATGTGCAGTCCTTAGAGTGTGTTTCTTTTTATATGTCAATCCAACAAGGGTTAACCAAGCCTATTGAATGCCTGCACATGTTCACAGCATGGTAGACTGTGAAATTTTGGTCACCAATTCAATTTGAAGAAGATTCAGCTCGATTCAGTGGCCAAATCTACAAATCCAAATCAAATCAAGAGATCCATTAATCTCTCAATCAAATTGGAAGCCTCCAATTTGCTTAGGAGAGATTCGATGATTTGGTTACAGACACAGCTTTATATGTTTTTTCTATGTACCTCAAGGTAACAGGCACAGCTCATAAACACTGAGATGGTGGGGTAGATAGAGCATCCCATGGGAGCGTATGGGGGTGGTCACCCGTGCACTCAGTGGCAGACCTGGAAGTGAACTAGAAGTACTTCCAGTCCACTTATGGGTCCTCCATGGAGTGCATGGGGAACCCCTTTATCCCCCTGGCTCAGCGATTGGTGTCTCCTGGGTTTGGGGGGGCACCTGGGGTCCCCCTATGGCCGATTGCCAAGCTGGGGGGGATGCAGGGAGGGCCCCCCCCGCATAGATTCATAGATGTTAGGGTTGGAAGGGACCTCAATAGATCATCAAGTCCAACCCCCTGCATAGGCAGAAAAGAGTGCTGGGTCTAGATGACCCCAGCTAAATGCTTATCTAACCTCCTCTTGAAGACCCCCAGGGTAGGGGAGAGCACCACCTCCCTTGGGAGCCTGTTCCAGACCTTGGCCACTCTAACTGTGAAGAAGTTCTTCCTAATGTCCAATCTAAATCTGCTCTCTGCTAGCTTGTGACCATTATTTCTTGTAACCCCCGGGGGCGCCTTGGTGAATAAAAACTCACCAATTCCCTTCTGTGCCCCTGTTATCAACTTATAGGCAGCTACAAGGTCGCCTCTCAACCTTCTCTTGTGGAGGCTGAAAAGGTTCAGTTTCTCTATGACCAGTGCCCGATAGAGGGGAAGTATCACCTCTTTGGATCTATTCATCATGCATCTGCTGATGCACGATAAAGTGCCATTGGCTTTTCTGATGGCTTCGGCACACTGCCAACTCATGTTCATCTTGGAGTCCACTAGGACTCCAAGATCCCTTTCCACTTCTGTGCCACCCAGCAGGTCATTCCCTAGGCTGTAGGTGTGCAGGACATTTTTCCTCCCTAGGTGCAGCACTTTGCATTTCTCCTTGTTGAACTGCATTCTTTTGTTTTCTGCCCACTAGTCCAACCTGTCCAGGTCTGCTTGCAGCTGTTCCCTGCCCTCCGGTGTGTCCACATCTCCCCATAGCTTTGTGTCATCTGCAAACATGGACAGAGTACATTTCACTCCCTCGTCCAAGTCGCTGATGAAGACGTTAAAGAGTATCGGTCCAAGGACCGAGCCCTGCGGGACCCCACTGCCCACACCCTTCCAGGTCAAAACCGACCCATCCACCACGACTCTCTGGGTGCGGCCCTCCAGCCAATTCGCCACCCACCGGACTGTGTAGTCATCCAAGTCACAGCCTCTTAACTTGTTCACCAGTATGGAGTGGGATACCGTATCGAAGGCCTTCCTGAAGTCTAAGCATGTTTGGTGACAGACCCTGAAATGGACTGGAAGTACTTCTGGTCCACTTCTGGGTCTGCTGCTAAGCACATGGGGGACACCCCCCACACCCGTGCTCCCGTGGGACTCTCCACCCACCCCAGCATTTCAGCATTCTTGAGCCATGCCTGGTACCTCAAAGCATGTAGAAAAAACATGTAAAGCTGTGTCTATGGCCAAATCATTGATTCTCTGAGATTACACCCCTACAGTATAGCTCTGGGACTGGAAAAGCCCAGGCACTCACTCTCCGCAGCCTAGAGGTTATGCAGTTTCAACCCCTTACCCCCTTCCTGACAGGGTTATTTTTCCCATCCAGACATGCCAGCACCACCACCAAATTGATTTTGATTCCCATTTTCAAAAAAGGGAGAAAGGAGGACACAGGAAACTATAGGCCAGTCAGTCTTTCCTCGGTCCTGGGTAAGCTTTTTGAGAGAATTATCCTGGTGCATGTCCATGAGGGGCCAGCAAGGGAGATTATACTTAGGGGCAACCAACACGGGTTCATTAGAGGCAAGACCTGTCAGACCAACCTGGTGGCTTTCTATGATCAGGTCACAAAATCCTTAGATGCAGGGGGTGTAGCAGTGGACATAGTCTTTCTGGACTTTAGGAAGGCCTTTGACATTGTCTTTCACTCCATTATCATTAAAAAAACTAGGGGACTGTGGTGTTAACACCTACACAGTCAGATGGGTCACTAGTTGGCTGATGGGCTGCACCCAGAGAGTGGTGGTGGATGGGTCATTTTTGACCTGGAGGGATGTGGGCATTGGGGTGCCACAGGGCTCAGTCCTCGGGCCCGCACTGTTCAACATCTTCATCAGCGACTTGGACGGGGGTGTAAAAAGGACCCTGTTCAAATTCACAGAAAACACTAGAATGTGGGGAGAACTGTGCATGCTAGAAGGGAGCAATAGGCTGCAATCAGACCTGGACAGGTTACAGGGGTGGGCAGATGAGAACAGGATGGGTTTAAGACTGACAAGTGCAAGGTACTGTACCTGGGGAGGAAGAACCAGCAGCATACCTACAGGCTAGGGAACTCCCTTCTTGTCAGTGCAGAGGCAGAAAAGGAACTTGGAGTCAATATTGATGCCAAAATGAACATGGGCCGACAGTGTGGGGACACGGTCAGGAAGGCCAACCATACCTTGTCATGCATTCACAAATGCATCTCAAGCAGGTCCAAGGAGGTGATCCTCCCCCTCTATGCGATACTGCTCAGGCTGCAGTTGGGCTATTTTTCCCATCCAGACCTGCCAACACCCCCATCAACCCTCCAGCCTCCCCCAGATCCAGCCAGCCCATTCTCCCCTATGTCTTTCAGCTGTCCTTGCCTCTTCCTGGCAAGCAGCAAACACATGCATGCATGGGATCCCAACTCAGGTTTAGAAGACTTATGCTAAACCACCTAAAACTTAGCCAGGTCCCAGAAATGCTTGTTTGTACCCTAGGTTTCTTCAAGGGTACAAACCTGGAAGAAACCAAGTTTCCTCTTCTTCTTTCTCTGACCTCTGAGTTTAGTGTAGCCCCCTTAGGCAGGAATACCACCCTTCATATTTGTGGCTTGCTTAGGAGATAAAAGTTATCAGGCATTACTCTCTGACTGACCCTTGTACAAGGCAGGCATGTATACAGAGTGGGATTTTTTTCCCTCACAAAAAGTTCTAGTCAGATTCGTCCTGTTTTCATTAGAAAATGTGTTTGTCTATTATTTATTCATGTCATAATTGCATTTTTGACCAGCTGCAATCAGTAATTGAATAAAAAGAAGCTAAAGCAGATCTTACTAATAAGGATGGAATACAGAGATGTCATGAGAAATGACACGTATTCTCCTGCCACTCGTATAGCACGGGATGGCTGTACAAGACACCAAATAAGAGGCCACCAGATAGTAGAGTCCTGATCCAAATATTACTTTATCAAGAATGCAAACCCCATAGTAAATAAGCTTTTGTCAAGCATCAATACATCAATATATATTAATATGATCTACCCTTATATGGGAAGATTTATAATGTGAGCGTTGAAGTCAAGAGGCTTACCCTGCATCCTTTTGTGCTTCCATTCTAACAAGGAGCATCCCATCCTCAACCCCCTGAGGAGTCTGAGCACTCAAAAGGGCAAGGGTAAAAATAGGAGTGATGGGCAATCCTTAAAGGGTCCACAGGGTTACTTGCTTCTGCTGGTTCAGAAAAAGTAACCCCAGTTATGAGACTGTGGGAGTGGACTGGAGGCAGGGAAAAAATGTAATACCCATTTTCACACTTTTATCTTATGATATTGAAAGCTCACTTCTGTGAAAGTGATCAATGCAGACTTCAGCTGTTATTTCAGTTTCCATACCAACATGCACATTTCTAGTTTCCTCTTTAAATTACATCTTAAATATTAATTTATTTTCAGCAGGGCTTTTTAGATCTAGAAGAGTCATGCATGTTCTGCAACTTGCAAAGGTATTAGAAAAGATGATAGCAAAATTATTTTTTCACTTTTTCTAAATCAGTTATGAGTATAGTTGCCTTCAGTACTATCAAAGGCATAATCATACATAAATCCCCAAATAAATACGTTTAAAGAAATAAATTCATCACTTACAGTAAGGTTATTGAATTAGGATTGTATTGCAGCCTGAAACTCTAAAGTACAATAGTGATTCATGGAAAGTTTATTTATCTTTCATAAAGTAATCATATTATTGTACTCTTGTTTAGTTATGGTACTGCATTACCACAGGAAGTATAATTGATAAGAAAAGAAAAAAAGATCTTAAATGATCTTGCTTAAAATAAGACATTCTAGTGCTAAGAGCAAGTGAGGACTCACTAGTTCACGTAGTAGATTTTTCACTGTCACTAAGAATTTGATCTTACAAGGTGCTGAGCATCTTTTTGTTAGTAATTTAAATACATTTGACAATGGATAGAATAATTTTAATCACAGAAAAAATGTGGATTTTGGGTTATTTTTTTAAATCTGAAAATTGGGGATTTTTGTTTTATCTGAGAAAAACAGGATCCTTCCTGATGAGTGTCGCTGCCGACAGCTGCGGCGTGGGGTTCGGGGCCTTAGGAGCCCTAGTCGGCGGGCGGGGACTTGTGATGCTTGGAGTGGAATCAGGTACTGACGCGTTTTGATTGAACAAAAAGGTTGTTTACTTACACTGCTCATACAGTGCAGGCCAGAAGCTTGCTTTGATTACGGTTGTAAACAAAACTTGGGTCGGGCAGAAATTACAAAGTTCGTTTGGTCGGCCTGCAAAGTGTTCGGGGTGTTCGGGGTGTTTGGGCTGGCAGTCGTCTTACGTCTCAGGTGGGGGTGTGCTAGGCCCCCTTGGGTCGGTGACGGGGAGTCCTTAGTGGTTGATCAGGCCGCTAAGTTCGCTCTGAAACACGCGTGGAGTTTGCTAGGCTCCACAGTGTACTCAGAGTTCTCCACGAGGTGTGTGTGGAGTTCTCCAACTTGGGCGGAAACTGCTTCAACCTCTTATACGGCTAGCAAGCCAATCGCTGGTCGCCACGTAGGAATAATTTAAAACTGGCCAATAATAATGTGAATTTGCATATGAATGGCGGGAACTTTTTTCTAAACTGTAATTTTCCACTACTGTAGCATTTGGTTACTGGGTTCAGGCATAGCGGAATTTTCCTCCATGACCTAGTTACTGCCACCAGAATGATTGACAGCAAAACTATGCCATATGTATCGAACCCATGGAATTTTCCTCTGGGCTATACCAATTCTCCTCTGGTCTATACCAATTCTCCTCTGTGCTATAGGCATCTAATTAATGGGTTCTGACAATGAGTACTTCTGGGGTATTGTAACAGAAATAATAAATAATAGAAATAAAATATATAAATCCCTGACTTTCAAGTACAGCTGCATTTCCTGTCTTCATGTAGATACAATAGTGGAAGTCCCAGAATCAGTGTTCTCATGCTAATAGTATGCCAGACCAGAAACATAATGTACCAGAAGTTTCACAGAGCCTGCTTTCATTACATTTCGAGTGCAGTTTTGCATAATCAAGAAGTCTGGATTTTCATAAAAGGTTTGGATAAGCATTTGAACTTTTAGGTGCTTATGGGAACTGACCCACCCAACCCTTTGAGGCTTACCCATCACTGCTGACACTTCTTCAGTTTTGCTCTCTATAAACTGCAAGTATTAATAAAGTCAAGTCACTAGTATACTGTTGGTGAGAGAGATTTCCAGTTAAATTCAATTGAATTTCCTGCATGAATTGTGAAGACCGCACAGTCTGAAACTTCACACATTGACTGTTCAACTGGATGTTTTTCCCCTGAATGCAATAATGGGAACTCAAGTGACTAGATTTGACCTACTGCAGATAGATTTACACATTTCCATTTTAACATTTTTCATCTACTTTTTTTTTTAAATGTCAAATATATTACTGAAAAGGCTTTGGGTGGGTGGGGGGAGGGGAGAGAATAAATAGAATCTATATAGGTTTTGTATTTTTGCCCCAGATGTAAAGATCAAAGTATCAAACTGACAACTATTCAATAGATATTTTTTTCCAAACTGACTTAAAATATCAGGCTCTGTTTTATGCATTGGTAAATCTAAATGAGAGCTTCACTCAGAGATTCTAGCCTTCAAAATGCTTTCAGGTTGCTTTGGAGTTCAGTGCTTCAAATTCCAAATAAACTTCAGCATTGTCATAAAGCAGCTGCTCCCATCCTTACTTTTGAAATCTTGATGTTGGAGCCATGATGGTCCAGAAATTATCTGTGAGGCAAGGATTTCTCTAGGATGATATCTTTTATTGGACTAACTGTGAAGTTGGGGTAAAGCTAGTCAAGGTTTTGAATGCAAGGTATTTTGGAAATTTTCTCATACCCAGGTTTGAAAAGTAGAGTGCATGGACAACCTCGCCAGCAAAGGCCTGCAGACAGGATGCCCTTTTGTACACATCTCAGCATGCCCTTCAGATTCCTTAGGCCGCTAGAGATTGCTGAGCACAGATGAACTCCCCCTCACATTACCACCTCCTTCCCACCCCATCAAGAGGCTTTCAGAAGACTAAGAGGATGTGTTCTGTCTTGTTCATTGCATGTTTAAGTTCCTGCACCCTGCCATGGTGCTGCACCACTTATGACCAAGCTGATGGACCCAGGAGCTATGGTGGATCTTATTTCTTGCCCTGCTTGACTCTCACTGGAGGTTGTGGGACATTGCATGCAATATCTGGCGATGGTCCACCAGAGGGTCCCACTTCATGCCCACAAGTAGAGTGACCACTTTTTCAAAATGGAAAGGTGGGACACATCCCTATCTCTCCTCCCCTCCTGCCTCTTCCAGTTGCATGGCCAGACCAGAGCCAAGTGGAGCAGGGACAGACGTGGTCTGCTTACTGCAGGCTCGGGGTGCCCCTGAAAGGCAGCAGCCTTTCCCCCGGGAGCCACACACTGGCTACATTTCCCCTGCCTCCCAGCAGCAGTGGGGGGCACAACGCTGTGCCACTCCTGCCCCCTGCCTTGCCATAGCAGCATGGCCAGCACAGGGGTCCCTGGATAGGGCAGCAAGTGAAGTTTCTTAGTTTCATAGTTGTTAGGGGCTGGAAGGGACCTTACAGATCATCAGGTCCATCCCTTCTGCGCTTGGGGAGGAAAGACTGCTGGGGTCAGGTGGACATCAAGATGCTTTTTGAAGATCGCCAGGGTGGATGACTGTACAACCTCTGTGGGGAGCCTGTTCCAGACCCTTAGCACTTGACTTGTAAAGACATTTGTCCTTATGTCTAGCCTGAAGCAATCCTTAATCAGCTTGTGCCCATTATTTCTTGTCCTGGAGGTCTTGGTGAACAGATGAACAGATGCTCCCCCAACCCCTGATGTACACCCTTGATATACTTATAAGCTGCCACCAGTCCCCTCTGAGTCTTCTCTTCTCCAGGCTGAACAGTCCCAAGTCTTTCAGCCTCTTCTCATATGACCTGGTCTGTAGGCTTCTAAGCATGCCTGTGGCCCTCCTTTGGACTCTCTTGAGCTTTACCACATCCTTGCTGAAGTGTGGCGCCCAGAACTGGATGCAGGTCTCCAGCTACAGTCTCACCAAGGCTGAGCAGAGAGGGAGGATGACATCCTTTGCCAGGCTCGAGATGCCGGTAGATGCATGCCAGTGTTTGATTAGCGCTGCCAGCTATGGCATTGCATTGGTGGCTTATGTTCATTTTGTTGCTATCACAACACCCAGGACTCATTTAGATATGGTGCTAGCAAGTGTAGCACTGCCAAACCTGTAAGTGTGTTGTGGATTTTTTCTCCAGATGGAGCACTTTACATTTCTCCATATTAAACAACAACTGGTTGAAGCCCACCTACCTCGCTAGCCTGGCCAGGCCTGTATTGCCAGCCTGTCTTTGAGCATAACCGCACTTCCCCATAGTTTGGTGTTATCAGCAAACTTTGCTGGATTCACTTTTAATAACCAAGCGGGCAGCCTCCATCCGCCGCCACCCTGTGCCACCCCCGCCCCGCATACCTCCCTTGGGAATATGCACAGTGGCAGGGCATCACCCCCTCATCCTCTGCACAAACTGCCTGTAACTCCATCTGACTCCCTGCCCCAGCCATGGGCTCCATGGACCACCCTTGCCTTACTCCCTCCCTTACTGTAAGGGCCCTCAATCTGCCCCCCCCCCATGCCCCCTCCCCTCCATAGACTTATTTTCAGGGAGATGCTCTCCATGCTGCCTGGCTGTATTCCTGGCCTTATGCATGTGTGGGGACATGTACATGCACATGACATCCCCTTCATCCTGCTCCCAACAGCCCCTAGCAGCCTGCAAGGGGAAAACCACTGCTACCCAAACCCAGATCCCTGAACAATACCATAAATCTGGGACAAATGCTGTCCCAGAGTCATGCAGTCTAGGACCAGGACTTGATGTTCTCATTCCAGGGCTGTCCAGCCCAATTACGGATGGGTGGTCACCCTACACACAAGCCAGCAGCTGGGTGTCCTGCACAGGGCCACTTACCACACCAACCATTTTGGACTCAGCCAATGACTTTTATGATGCTGATGAGGACAAAGCTATCTAGGCTGCCATTGCCTCTGGGATGCTCTGGCACCACCTTCAGATGGTGAAGCAGTACTTGTAGGCCCAAACCACCAGTACAGAACAGTGGAATTGGATTGTTCTTGGCCCTTGAGATGACCAGGAGTGGCTTCAGGACTTCCAGATGTGCTGGGACACCTTTAGGGACATTATCATCCTGGTGTCACCCCACATTGAATGCAAAGACATCAGCATCACCTGACCCCTAACTTCAGAGAGCAAGTGCCCATTGCCATCTGGAAGCTCACTACTACCAACAGCCTCCATTCTATTGCCAACCACTTTGGCATGGGTAAGTCTAGAAAGGCCATCTGGGAGGTTTTCCTGGTCATCCAGAACATCTTGCAAGAGGTTGTTGCTGGCTTCTGCTGAATGGGTTTTCCAACTGTGTGGGATCTGTGGACAGCACCCATATTTCCATGCTCTGTGCACTCCAGGTCACCAGGTGTTCATTAGCCCGAAGGACTTCTTCTCCATCATGCTGCAGAGCATCAATGACCACTTAGGTAATTTCACCCACATCTTTGCTGGAAGAGAAGGCAGTACCCAAAATGGCAGGATCTTTTGCAACTCCTCCTCCCTCCAGATGAAGGAGAATGAATGTTATGCCCCTGGGGCCACCAGCATTGAAATTGGCAGTCTCTTTGTCCTGCCCTTCATCCCCCGGGACCTGGCCTACCCTCTCTTTCCTTACCTTATAAAGCCCTACACAGGAACTTGGATCCTAGGAAAGAACACTTTAACTACTACCTGAGTAGCTGCTATGTGACTGGAGTTTGCTTTCAAGTGCTTCAAGGCATGTTCCAGGGGTGTAGGTTGTTCATCATCCCTGACTGTGTGCCCATACTTGGAGAGAAGTCTTTGCCAAACCACATTGCTGCTACCTGCATCCTTCACAACATCTATGAGACCAGCAGGGAAAAGGAAGTGATTTGTGCCCCCCGGGAGCCACACACTGGCTACATTTCCCCTGCCTCCCAGCAGCAGTGGGGGGCACAACGCTGTGCCACTCCTGCCCCCTGCCTTGCCATAGCAGCATGGCCAGCACAGGGGTCCCTGGATAGGGCAGCAAGTGAAGTTTCTTAGTTTCATAGTTGTTAGGGGCTGGAAGGGACCTTACAGATCATCAGGTCCATCCCTTCTGCGCTTGGGGAGGAAAGACTGCTGGGGTCAGGTGGACATCAAGATGCTTTTTGAAGATCGCCAGGGTGGATGACTGTACAACCTCTGTGGGGAGCCTGTTCCAGACCCTTAGCACTTGACTTGTAAAGACATTTGTCCTTATGTCTAGCCTGAAGCAATCCTTAATCAGCTTGTGCCCATTATTTCTTGTCCTGGAGGTCTTGGTGAACAGATGAACAGATGCTCCCCCAACCCCTGATGTACACCCTTGATATACTTATAAGCTGCCACCAGTCCCCTCTGAGTCTTCTCTTCTCCAGGCTGAACAGTCCCAAGTCTTTCAGCCTCTTCTCATATGACCTGGTCTGTAGGCTTCTAAGCATGCCTGTGGCCCTCCTTTGGACTCTCTTGAGCTTTACCACATCCTTGCTGAAGTGTGGCGCCCAGAACTGGATGCAGGTCTCCAGCTACAGTCTCACCAAGGCTGAGCAGAGAGGGAGGATGACATCCTTTGCCAGGCTCGAGATGCCGGTAGATGCATGCCAGTGTTTGATTAGCTCTGCCAGCTATGGCATTGCATTGGTGGCTTATGTTCATTTTGTTGCTATCACAACACCCAGGACTCATTTAGATATGGTGCTAGCAAGTGTAGCACTGCCAAACCTGTAAGTGTGTTGTGGATTTTTTCTCCAGATGGAGCACTTTACATTTCTCCATATTAAACAACAACTGGTTGAAGCCCACCTACCTCGCTAGCCTGGCCAGGCCTGTATTGCCAGCCTGTCTTTGAGCATAACCGCACTTCCCCATAGTTTGGTGTTATCAGCAAACTTTGCTGGATTCACTTTTAATAACCAAGCGGGCAGCCTCCATCCGCCGCCACCCTGTGCCACCCCCGCCCCGCATACCTCCCTTGGGAATATGCACAGTGGCAGGGCATCACCCCCTCATCCTCTGCACAAACTGCCTGTAACTCCATCTGACTCCCTGCCCCAGCCATGGGCTCCATGGACCACCCTTGCCTTACTCCCTCCCTTACTGTAAGGGCCCTCAATCTGCCCCCCCCCCATGCCCCCTCCCCTCCATAGACTTATTTTCAGGGAGATGCTCTCCATGCTGCCTGGCTGTATTCCTGGCCTTATGCATGTGTGGGGACATGTACATGCACATGACATCCCCTTCATCCTGCTCCCAACAGCCCCTAGCAGCCTGCAAGGGGAAAACCACTGCTACCCAAACCCAGATCCCTGAACAATACCATAAATCTGGGACAAATGCTGTCCCAGAGTCATGCAGTCTAGGACCAGGACTTGATGTTCTCATTCCAGGGCTGTCCAGCCCAATTACGGATGGGTGGTCACCCTACACACAAGCCAGCAGCTGGGTGTCCTGCACAGGGCCACTTACCACACCAACCATTTTGGACTCAGCCAATGACTTTTATGATGCTGATGAGGACAAAGCTATCTAGGCTGCCATTGCCTCTGGGATGCTCTGGCACCACCTTCAGATGGTGAAGCAGTACTTGTAGGCCCAAACCACCAGTACAGAACAGTGGAATTGGATTGTTCTTGGCCCTTGAGATGACCAGGAGTGGCTTCAGGACTTCCAGATGTGCTGGGACACCTTTAGGGACATTATCATCCTGGTGTCACCCCACATTGAATGCAAAGACATCAGCATCACCTGACCCCTAACTTCAGAGAGCAAGTGCCCATTGCCATCTGGAAGCTCACTACTACCAACAGCCTCCATTCTATTGCCAACCACTTTGGCATGGGTAAGTCTAGAAAGGCCATCTGGGAGGTTTTCCTGGTCATCCAGAACATCTTGCAAGAGGTTGTTGCTGGCTTCTGCTGAATGGGTTTTCCAACTGTGTGGGATCTGTGGACAGCACCCATATTTCCATGCTCTGTGCACTCCAGGTCACCAGGTGTTCATTAGCCCGAAGGACTTCTTCTCCATCATGCTGCAGAGCATCAATGACCACTTAGGTAATTTCACCCACATCTTTGCTGGAAGAGAAGGCAGTACCCAAAATGGCAGGATCTTTTGCAACTCCTCCTCCCTCCAGATGAAGGAGAATGAATGTTATGCCCCTGGGGCCACCAGCATTGAAATTGGCAGTCTCTTTGTCCTGCCCTTCATCCCCCGGGACCTGGCCTACCCTCTCTTTCCTTACCTTATAAAGCCCTACACAGGAACTTGGATCCTAGGAAAGAACACTTTAACTACTACCTGAGTAGCTGCTATGTGACTGGAGTTTGCTTTCAAGTGCTTCAAGGCATGTTCCAGGGGTGTAGGTTGTTCATCATCCCTGACTGTGTGCCCATACTTGGAGAGAAGTCTTTGCCAAACCACATTGCTGCTACCTGCATCCTTCACAACATCTATGAGACCAGCAGGGAAAAGGAAGTGATTTGTGAGGCCTGAGTGATGGATGTGTACCCAGGCATGGCACATCAAGCACATAGGGGCCAGCTAGAGTGCACTTCCACTAGAGAATGCACACTCCAGCCAGCTGACCTGGTCCAGAAATCCTGGGATGATTACCCATAGGGACCAGAGACACTCCCAAGATGAGTAGGGTTGGCAGCCTAAGGGGAGTAGAATCCCAGAGTACATGAGCCCCAGGACCTCCTGCCACAGGTTCCTCAAGCTCTGCAAGGTGGTTGGGGTTGCCCACAACCCTGGCTGGCTGGACATCTTTCCCAAGAGGAGTATAAAGCTGAATTTAGAGGAATCTAGAACAGGGGACAGGCTTGCCTTGGTTTACAAGTTCTTAGTTGCCAAACTTATACTGCATTTAATAAAACCAATTGAATACAATGTCAGAAAGTGGTCCATCTTCCCATGGATGAAAACCAGAAAACTTGGGGGTGAGGGGGGAAGGGGTGAGATCACCTGGAAGGATGATTAGGATCAGGAATAGGGGTGGGGGTGGGGGGCGGAGAGGGAATGCCACAAGGGCAGCACCCAAAACAAGCTTGGAGAAGAATGGGGTTTAAACATGGCAAATAATTCTCAGACCAGGGACTTGTTCATGTAGGGGAAGGACATGGGGTGATGCTGGATTCACTATCCGCTTGAGAGCACTGCAAGGAGAGAGGTGTCATAACACCTGGGGCTGTGACTTACTCATACTTTTCTGAGGGTCCTGGATTTCCTCAACCACAACCCCTGGGTTCTTGTATCCTTCTGCAGACACCCTGACTGCATGACCCTTTGACATAGAATCAGAACATTAAGGCTGGAAGGGACTTCTGGATGTCATACAGTCCAACCCCCTGCTCAAAGCAGGACCATCCACAACATGCCTGGGGTGCTCCTCAAACTCTGAGACTAGGGCTGGCAGGTGTCTATCTCCACTATGACTGGATCACTCTCCTGCAACAGAACCAGGACCAGGGTCACATGGAGTGGACTAGCTCCCCTTGTGGGTCCCATGCATGATGAGTAGAGCAGCTTGGCTTCCCAGACCCCATTGTTAGCTGCCATACCAGAGATAACCTGGCATGGGAAACTGGTGTGCCTGGATTTCTCATCTTGACCTGACTGCTCTAGTGCCTTGCTGGGGCTGTCCTAATACTACTTTGTGGGGGAGTCTGAATTCACAGGGTGAACTCCAGGGCTGTGGTGTGGGGAAGACATCTTGGCCCATGGAGGATGGTGGTGTTTGGGATAGTCCTGATTTAGGGCCACAGGTGCCAAAGTCCCAGTCCCTTCATCTGTCAGGAGGTGGCATGTCAGGCATGTCAGGAGGCCTTTCTGTTCTACTAGCTGCCAGGTCACTGGGTCCCTCATCCCAGTTCTGTCCTGGTTCTGTCTCCCACTTCCATACCTCTCCCACTCTCAGTCAGGGGGCCTCATTTCCCCTCACCCTGCCTCCATAGGTGTCACCCATAGAATCCCTGTTCCTCTTGGCCCAAGAAAGTCTCACTAAAGTGGGACATGGCATGCTTGGTGCCAGTGTCTCCTTATTCATGTGACCCAGGATTATGGGGTTTCATAGCGAGATAATATTGATGACAATCAATGGTTTCATACATAGTTGAAAAATGATCTAGAACCCTGATCATGATCTTCCTCTCCTGGTGCTAGGACCCTGCCAACTCTGCTGAGGAGTGGGTAGCCTCTTCAAACCTGCAGGTGGCCATCTTGGGCCCCTTTGCGCCTTGGCAGCCTGGATGTAGTCATTCCCTAGCCTCAGGGTATACCATATCCACTTCTGCATGCTCTGCTCATGCTTGTGCCTTGGCTCTAGGTGGCAAGAATCTGCAGTGTGTGCCCAATGCTCAGAGGCAACTACCAGTGCCTACAGGACATTCTCCTTGCTACCTCATTACTTCTAGACATCTCTCACATACCCAGCAGCTGTGTGGTGGTCAGGATTTGAGCCACTATTGTGTCTTCCACATGTTCATCTCGCACTTACAGGTGCTGTTTCTGCAATTAGGGGAAACATTGTCTTTGTGTAATGTCACAAACTTTGTTGATAAAATGGAGCATAAATGCAGAAGATGTGTCCCATGCCAGGACACAGCTGGACACTTGCACTGAGATGGGATGTTGGCAATGCTAAGTCCCCCTTTTGCTCATTACCTGTCGCATTGGGAGCCATGTGGCAGCTCATCACCCAGCACACCTGAGAATGGGTTCCTGGTTGTGCTGTGAGTGGACAGCTGATTCTGCAGCAACATTTGAAGGAGTGCCTAGGGCGGGGTGGGCAAAATATGGCCTGCAGGCTGGATCCAGCCCTCTAAGCCATTCTATCCAGCCCATGGGGCCCATAAACTTTTTTTGAGAATTTATATTTATCTGCTCCTTGCTGCCTGTCAATGATGAAAGGAGACAGGGGCATTAGGACCCAGAGAAAGCCAGCAGCACACAGCAACAAGGCCAGCCCAGCCCCTCTCCAGCACCACATGGCCCCCAGCTGCATCACCAGACTGCAGGATCATGGGAACCATGTTGGTATACCCCAAGGTCAGGAGCAAGAAGTTGTGTGTGTGCATGTGTACATGTATGTGTGTCCCTGCAATGAGGGAAGGGGAGAGAGAGACAGAGAGAGCAATGGGGGAGGGAGAGACTCTGTGTGTGCTTGTGTGTGTGTGTGTGCAGTGAAGGAGGGAGCAAGATAGAGTGTGTGTATGTCTGTGTGTGTTCATAGGGAGGGTCCCACATGCCTACCCCACCATATACATGCACCCCTCCCCCTTGCATTACCATACACGCAGGCCCCCAGACTCACACTTCCTCACACACCCCAGCCAACTCCCCCCCACAACCCTCACATCCCACATATCCACACACACCCACATGCTCCCGCAACCCACACTCACACCCCCATATCCCACATACCCCCCCATACACATCCCCCCACAAACCTATGTCCACCCCCCAACAATATACAAAAGACTTCATTTTATTCTATTGTGCAATCCCCTGTATGTATACTACATGCATGTAAATCAGGACAAAAATATTTTTTGAAATCAAATTAATGAATGTTGTAGATGTTTGATTTTTAAAATATTTGGTATTTTTCTGGTTTTGAGATGGCAAAACCCTGTGCTGAAAGGAGTACTTCTGGGGGCAAGGGAAGGAACTTCTGGTGGCAAAGGTCAGGGGTTGTGGGGCAGGACTTACACTCTCACATGCTGACTGATTTGGTGTGAAATGCCCAGGGCTGTGAGCTTGGTGCCTCAGGTCTGTGCATGAGGAAGAGAAGAGATGGGAGGAATTATCTGCTTAGTGCTGAAGCATAAACTGAACAATTGGCACTGTGGTCCTGATGCTTGGAGTAGACAGAGTTAAACTTCTCCCACCCCTCTCTATCTGTGCCTCAGGACCTAGTTTGGGGGTTATGGTCATGAGTTCTGACTGGGGGGATTGCTTGTAGATGACACTCATCTCACCAGGAGTTGGACCTGGTCACCATCTTCTGGTGACAGGTTTGTACAGAGGGCTTGCAGCCAGTGGGACATTATCATCCTACTGCCTCCCTGCTCCACTGGCAATGAGTGCATCTCACCATCTGTCATTGCACCCTCCTATGCGGGCTTTGAATTTCCCTTGGTGCCTGGGTCCCTGTCACAGCAACATGGTGTGAGGTAGATCTATTCCTACCCAGACAGCAGGCTTTTGTTACTCAAGTTCAGAATCAGTGCCAGGATTGGGCGAATGGATGGGTGCAGGTGCTGTTTGGCTCCTTGAAATGGGACAAAGAAGACTGGTGGGTGGTCTCAGCATCTGTGAGAAGGCCACCAAGGAGATGTTGGAGGAATGAGAGCAGAATATCCACACCCTTCACACAGGAGATGGTGTGCTTGGGCACATGGTTTCATCTACAGTCAGCAGGGTCAAGGACTGAGGGATGGATGACTTTGCTGGGACCAACTGCAAGGAATACAGCAAGGCATCAGGGGCCAAGTCCTGGATCTTGACTGTACTGTGGTAGCTTTCTCTTGGGTCTTCCATGGAGGGGTCTGTGGATTCAAGGAATGGAAAGAAATTTGGGAATCTGAAGTCCAGCTCCAGACACACCTCTGCCATTATTTTTTCTGTTGTATGGGGGGAGCAATGCCCATAAACTTGGGTCCTTGGGGACCAGCAGCAGCACACCTTGAGCTCGAAGATCTTCAGGGACATGCTTCTGGGCACCCAGTCCTCCTGTCTCCCTGGAACCCTCCTGCACCACCTACCATGGCGTGCCTCCTACTGGCGAGTGGTCCTTCTTATCTCAGTGGTGCAAAGGTGTGAGGTGTAGCAATATCCCTATTGGAAGTGAGGAATTGAAACAGATCCTTATAGAAGGGCATGGTGTGCCTCCTGCCAATGGAGGTCTTGTTGGCATCATGAGTGCATCTGTACTGCACTAGCATCCAATTCATCTTTGCCTGGCACTGCACCCAGCCCCTGTCATGGCTCTGTGCCCACATCTTTTCATTAATCATCTTAAACAGCTCACTACTGCATTGCCAATTGCAGAGTTGCTCCTGGATCTCCTGCTTGCCCCAGAAGAATGAGTCATTTCCATGACTGTCCAGTTCTGTACATTGGGTTGGGTACTAAAGAAGTACAAGACTAACTTTAGCATGGGTTGATTGAGGCTCCCATAGTGAGGGAAGAAGGGAGAGAGGGAGTAGGGTATGGCAGGGGGTGATGCCCAGTGGGGGCGGTGCATGGGGCCTGGGGTTTGGGGTCCAGGTGGGAATGTACAGCCACAGGGCCCAGGTGGAGAGTGGGATGGAGCCACAAGTGGCTCATCTGGGTGGTGGCAGGGGGCCTGGCTCCACACTATGGTATGCAATCCTGGGGGGCCATGGGGGGCACATGCCCCTCAGATTTCTATGCAGGGTCAGGGGGCAATGCAGGTTGACACCTGTGGGCTCAGGGCTTCCTGCCTTGCTGCCTTCCCCCTAAGGGCTTCTTCAGTCCAGCAGGTGGGACGCATTGCAGCAGGGCAGAGCAGGGTGGCTGGGGCAGGGAGGCTTAGTCCTGCCACTGGCAGCCCTGCACTGCCATGGCAAGATGCCCCCTACCCGTCCAATAGCAGTGGGGTGCACAGCTCTGCACCACCATCCCTCTTACTGCTGAGCAGGCAGGGGGTACCTCACTATGGCAAACGGAGGGCTTCAGGTGGTGTGGTTACAGCAAGGCTCCCTGTCCCACTCTGCTTTGCCTGCTGTATGGATCCCACCCACTGGGCCATGGAGGCCCGGGGGAGGACAGCAGGGCAGGGAGTCCTGAGCCCACAGCTCCTGGACTGCATCTGTCCCTCTCTCACAGGCTCTGCTCCAGCCATACCACCCATGGGGGAGGGGACCCAGGTTCTGCGCTCCACCCAGTCTGCAGTAGCAACTACCTCCCACAGGTGGTAGCCAAGGCTCAGGCACTGCTGGGGAGGCAGGGGGCTGTGGACCCGGGTCCCTGGGCCCATAGTCCTGGCAGCTGCGGGTTCCCTTTGGTAGGGCTGGAGGGATGTGAGGGGCTGTAGGTGGTGAGTGAGGAACACTGGCAGAGCCAGGGGGCTGTGGGTGGGGAGTGAGGGCCATTGCAAGAGCCTGGGGGTCCTGAGTGAGGGGCACCGGCAAGGGCAGGAGGCTGCAGTTCACAAGTGAGGGGCACCGGCAAGGCTGAGGGGGACTTTGGGTTGGGAATGAGGGACAATGGCATGGGCAAAGCAGTGGAGGGGTGCGGGGGGACAGATACAGCTGGTGAGTGAAGAGGAGCAGAGGGAGCTCCGATTTTCCATGATAAAAAACCCCAAATCAAATGCCAAAATGTGTAAGTATTTAGAATGTGTTTTATTATAGTGATTGAGGCACTGGTAGGCTTCCAAATTGCTTTAAAATTGTAAATATATCATTAAAACCTTGTGTTCAACTGACACCTATAGATATAGTGGTGTTTCCTTTTAAGTGCAGAAAAATGTGGATTCGGGGTTTTTAAATCTGAGAATTTGTGATTTTGTGAACAGAGAAAACCAGGATCCCTGTACATTACCATTTCTCTTCTGAGCCTTTCGTCGCTGAAGATCAGAGAATTTTTGTCACTTCCATAAAAATGCCAGGAATCTAGACTGTACATCTCAATAACATAGAAAATGAGCAAATATCACTGTACAGCAACATAAATGAAGTTGCTAGTTCTGCAGTGCCTGTGTTATAGCCAATGCATTTTAATGAAACTTCAGTCCCTCCCTCATTGCAGCAAATACCTGCAGATCATGTAACTAAATTTAGTAGTGCAAGAAATGAAAGTATTGGTGTTTTTTTAGATACCAAAAGCACATACCTAATAGAACCACTATAAATAATTGGCATAAGTATATAGCTCCAGCTAGACTTGCATTAATTTGAAATACATCTACTGAAGTTAGTAGCATTAACACAGATTAACAGTGGTGTATGTAGGAGCAGAATTTGGCCCACAAAAGCTAGAACACAAAATGGAACTCTGATTTTATACGTCATTCAAATTCAGTGGTATAAAACGAGTTGAAACAAACTCTTTCTGTCAATGTCATGCCCTGCTCACCTTCATGCTGAGTTAGGTACCTGTTTCATGAGTTTTTTTCTTGTATCACAAAATTTCCTTGAAAGAAGTGAAGCAGTCAACAACAAAAGGAAGAAGGTTTTAGTTTTCATGTGTGGGGCCAATTGAAGAAAGGTTGAAATAATTTGAAATTCTGTCTGGTTTCTAAGAGCAAAATCCTCTTTTCTTCCTTTCTCTTAATAAATATTTCAGCATTTGCTTGCCCCTGATCTTGTTTTCACATCACCAGTGCTGCAAAGGGTTTTTTAAACAGTCACTTTGGGTGGGAAGAGGAGGGGAAGTGAATTAAGGCAAAAGTACGATTGTTTCCTATAGGTACAAGTATCATGGAAGATTCCTTCAATTTAAAGATGTCAGAAGGAGGTGGGACTTTTCTCACTTTTTTCCAGTTGTTTATTCTGTGCATTTAACAACAATTTCTGTATAGTTATTGGTATAATTGGTAAATCAGTTTCTCCTTTGATAAGAACACACAGGAACAAAGGACTGGAAGTGACATCCTGGGTCACTGAGTACATTTCCTTGCTACTGTGGACAACTTTACTATACAGGTTTCCCTCACCAATCTCTGAGGTTAGGTTCCTGAAAATTCCCGTGGCTGGCAAAACCGTGGCTGGCAAGACAAAAGGCTTATGGGAAAAATGGCAGGCGGTGGGCTGATGTGTGGCCACGGAAAACAGTGGTTACTCAAAACTGTATACCATGGTAGCCAAAATGGTATATAGAATATTAAGTGTGGATACTCAGAACCATGGTTGGCAAAACCATGCCTGGCAAGGGAAGCCTGTATAACACCACTTTTTGTAAACTTATCAAGTTCCATCTTGAAGCTAGTTAGTTTTGTTTTCTCCCCACTATTTCAATACTTCATTATCCTGATGGTTCAAAACTTTCTTCTAATTTCAAGCTTAAATAGCAATTTTACAGCCATTTTTTTTCTTGAGTCAGCATTGCTTTTTTGCTTAAATAACTTTTCTTTCTCGTGTAATAAACAAGAATAGGTCCTTATTCTGCTCATCTATGATAGGGTCTCCATGTCTCTGATTGTCTGAATTGCCGGTATTTATATCTTTTCTAGTTTGAATTCATCTTCCTTGAAGATGGGCGACTAGAATTAGACACAATCAGAGCAGCAACAAAAAACAAAGAAACAGAAACTCTTTTTCTAAGTACATGAAAACATAAAAATAATGATAATGATGATTTCTAGGATACCAAGGTCTTGCTTGTTATGACTCCTTTGAGTGGGATTAGTCCTGGAACAAGAGATACTAGTGGAATCAGGGCCTATATTAAAGAATACTCCAACAAAAAACTGCTTTTTTCTTCAATTAACCCATCTCTTAAGAATATGTGGCCTTTGTAGAGGAAACACACAGGATGTGAAGAGAATCAAATGAGAACAGATGTCGCCTATTCATGGCATATAATTTATAGATTCATTTCCTAAATTATTGGTGCAGAGGTTGAACTTGCTTGGGGAGGAAGAAAAGAGCCTAATTTACTGTCTGTCTGTTTACACAGGATTTAACATTATATTGTTCACTAAACAAGGTAATTACCACTCCAATCTTTATAGCACATACACATAGCAGGTACATTTTGGACGATGTTTATTTCAACTCTAATATTTTAAACAAATATTAATGATCTCCTGTTAATAGGAATTCTGTTATTTTTATCAATTTGTTTTTTTTTAATGTCCTTATCAAGAATGTTCTCAAGCACTCGTAATATTTCAAGTTCATAGAACATAGTAACACTCACTTTTTAAATTTGCCTAGCTATTAGCCAGAATAAATTCAATGCAAAAATGAATATTAAAATATTCTTCATGCAAAGCAAAGAGTTTACGGCAACTCTTGTAGGTATCAATGCATTTCTATATGACATATCCTGAAGGCCTCTGGGAAATTCCCTCTTGTTGTGCTACAAATGAAATGTCTTCTTGCATCTCTCTGCATCATACTTTGGCATCAGACATCTTCACAGTGCTTTCAGCTTATAATGGATGGCAGTAAGGAAGCATGAGGTTTGGGGTAGTAGAAGGGGAGGGGACTCACAGGAGCCTCTTGTTAAAAGTCCATCATAAAATTAAACTGAGGCTTAGGGTGATTTCCCTGCCTCTGATGTAATTTGCTGCCTTTGTTCATAATGGGAAATCATCTTTGCCTGAAATTAATTATTTCCCTGGCTGTACTAAAATTACTGCTTAGGAGCTAATGTTTAATATTTGAAATAGACCAAGTTGCATCAACATACCAATTTTAATATACTGGGATATATACATCGCAGTGGAGAATATGTCCAGTCTTCTTTCCTTTATATTACATGAGTTGGGCAGTGTATATGCTCAAATATCAAAGTATAATTATATCCTCTCTGTGTTGGTTTATGCTTGCTAACTACTATTACTTTATGTTTTGTTTTGAAATCTTTGTTCCAAAAGAAAAGCAGCTAAATAATTCTTATTGGCTCAGTCTTCTGGTATACTGGTTTCATCATAAGCAAAAGGATTTTTTTTATACAAAACCTCTTCTAACACAGCATTACATATCAGCACTGCATATGTTTTTTATTGGATGTTTTGCAATGTAAATACTGTATCTAATTGTATCTAATATGGTTTTTCTTCTCCTCCGTAAGCCAATAAAATATTCATATATCAAATGCAATATCATAAATTCTATGAGTTTAATATAAACACACCGTTGCTCTTCATAAAAAAATATGCTTCCTATATTTCTGTTCATTTATCTTGTATAGCAAATGACTCCAAGAGGGCAAATAACTTACAGCATTATAAAATTAGGCAAACATTTACCTTTAAGTGTTTCTGATAGTAAGTATCATAAGAAGCTGAAGCTGTTGCGTATGGAGAGATACCATTACTCTGTTCAGCTCAAGACCCTCAAATGCAGTTGGGAGGACCTTTTCCACTGAAACAATAACCTCAGTCTGATTCCACTAATAAATTGCAGCCACTTTTTTTTCCTCTATCTCCTTTTAGTCAACTTAGGGGATAATGCATTGTGCTTGTTAGGTAGCATTTGTGAAGATAACATGCTTTAGTAATGTACTCAGTATTTGCTAGTATCTGGGGGCGGTTTGTTAGTGATTTAATTTATTTGCAAAATATTGAATTTGCATATTACCTGGGACTCTAGAATAAAAGAGGTGGAAGTTTTAAGAAGGTGGAAAATAGGAATAAGGGAGGGCACAGAACCTTTCCTAGTCCTTTTAATAAATATGCAAGGTATTTGCATACCAGACTGATGGATCCAATAAGAGACTCAAGATGGATATGGAACACTGTCTATTCAACTGCAGCAGGTGATGAGCCAGTGTTGAATGTATACAAGCAGCACTGTACCTAGACTCCTGGCAGCCCCGAACCAACTTTTAGTATTGGGCCCTCCTTTGCCAGAGATAATAATAATAATTGGACAATGGAAATATTTTTTTCCATTCTGTCTGGGCCCCAGGCAGCCACCCAATTCACCTATGCCGGTGTCTAGCCCTGTATACAAGCACGGTTGGCCCATCCTATACTGCAAAACCTGCAGCTACAGGGGGCCCCTACATATAGGCAGATTAATGCCCGGGCAAGGTGGGCAGTTGCCCAGAGGAGCAGGCTGGGAGTGAGCAAGGTGATTGGTTGTCACGGGTCATGTGATCCCCATGTGGGCTCCAGCAAGCCTGGTAGATACAGGGAATGTGTGAGTGAGTGAGAGAGAGTGGGAGCTGCTTAGGCAGCAGGGCTGGGGGGCAGGGGTCTGTGGGTTGGGAGTGAGGGGCACCAACAAGGGGTTGGGGGGGAGAGTCTATGACTGGGGCAGGGAGGAAGGAGGCACCAGAAGACAGCTTGTAGGGAGAAGGGGCCACTTCCTGTTGCTGCATGCATCCCAGGCCAGGAGAGGTATGGGAGGCATGTGCCCCCCAGAATTGTGCAGGGGCAGAGACAGATTGTGACTGTTTTCTCTGGTCTATGCCTGCTGCCTTTGCTTGGGCCCTGGGTCCCCTCCCTGCCCCACCTGTCAGGGTGCAGGGCCTCTGGGGCAAAAGCAGAGAGACCCAAAAAAATACTAGTCCAAGCAGTTGGGCAAATGATTTGAAAAGCGCTATATCTGAAGCTAGGTTCCTAAGCAAATGGGGTACTTAGCATATTAGAAAAATGTTCAGACCACTTACCTAGATACCCAAAGCCTTTAAAGCCTAGCTTTAGGGCTATGTGTTTTAGGGCTAAAGTGTATGTCTGCATTTTTTAAACACAAAGCCTAGCTTTAGATATGAAATACAAAAATCTAGAACTCTTGGTTCAGAAATTATACTTTTTATTAGACCAAATAGGAAATCACAAAATTAAAGATGGTAAAAAGTCCCCATAGGGGACATCAACCTCATTTTTGCACAAAGGGAGCTGGAGATGGAAAATCTGTCCCTCTGGGTCCATGAGAGTACACCAATAGTTCTAGATTTTTGCATTCCTTTTGGTCTCAGAACAACATGGCTACCACATACATCCCTGAAACATGGAAGATGCCAAATTTTAGCCAATTTTGGATTTTAAATATAAGAAATATTTTTTACAAATTCCTGCTTGTCATGGGACATCTCCGTGGAAGGAATCCTACCTGATCTACACAACAAAGAACAACTCAGAACAACTCAGAGACACAAAGGTCCCTCCTTTAAGCCTGAAAGCTTTCAGAAAAATATTTTTTTTTGTGATTTCCTACTTGACCTAATAAAAGGTATCGTTTCTCTACCAAGAGTTCTAGATTTTTGCATTTCTTTTTGTCTCAGAACAACATGGCTACCAATACATCCCTAGTTTCAGATATGGAGCTTTTAAAATAATTTGCCCAACTGCTTGGACTAGTATTGTCTTGGGTCTCTCTACGCAGTTGCCTTTGCTCTGGGGGCCCTTCACTGTGCCCAACAGGTAAGGGAGGGGATATAGGGCCCTGGCAAAGGCTCCAAACCCCACACATACACTGACCGCTCCCCACACTTTCACAAACAGAGAAGGTGTGGGTGTCCAAAAGCTTGGACATAACAACTTTTTGAAACTATTTAGTTGGTCTAATAAAAGATTTCACATCTACCCAAAGACTCCAGTTACAGGTCAACGTCCCTGTCCCTCCACCTTCCTGGATCATCCAGGAAGAGCACAAAACATCTGCAGATGCCCTCATTGCTTGAACAAGGGTGTTTGTGCCCAAAAGCTTGCAAAACAGAATTTTTTCAACTCTGTTAGTTGACCTAATAAAAGATAGCTGGTAGTGGTGCTTTTACCAGTCTGACTACATTTGCTGTGTATTGAGCTACAAGGAATGGAGCCTGGCTCCTGGACAGTTTCATTCTTCTTTCAGGATGGCTTACCTCAGAAGCCAATATGCAAGAATACCAGTCAATGAAAATACCATGAGACAACGGGTGAGAAACAGGTAGGGGTGGAGGGGGGAAATGTTGACCTGTAACCGGAGTCTTTGGGTAGATGTGATATCTTTTATTAGACCAACTAAATAGTTGGAAAGAAGTTGCTGTTTTCAAGATTTTGGACACCCACATCCTCTCTCAGGCAAAAAAAAAGAAATTGAAAATGGTGAGAGATATGAAAGATGGTCAGACATTCCTTAGGTATGAAAAAAACAGTCTTTAGAAACCTGTTCTATAGGAATAAAAATTTAGAAGGACTCCAGGAAACAGCAGGCTGTTTACCTGTAGGTATCAGATGTCAAGCAGATTGGGGGGGTAAGGGGAGGGGCATAAAATCAATGCAGTATTGACAATCCCACCCTGTCAAAAATCATGAGACAAGCTGTTAAAAATCAAGAGATTTGGTATGTAAATCATGAGAGGCTATTTTTGAATTGTGTGTGTGTTGGTGGGGGGGGTGGTATTTGTGAAGGTATGGGGGGCTGTTGCTGTATGTGTGGGGTTTGGAGCCTGGGGAGCAGGGGGGCAGTCCCTGCACAAATGGCAGGATATGGGGTACTCCCTCAGCGCATGTGCATGTGTGAGTGTGTATACATGTGCCTGTGTTCATGGCAGGGAGAGTATGTTTGTGTCTGTGTGTCCCTGTGCAAAGAGTTAGTGATTAGAGCATATGCCTGTTTGCATGTGTGCCTGGGTGTGTCTGTGTGCACGTGCGTGTGACTGTGTGTGCGTGCATGCATGTGTCTCTGTTCCTGCCAGGGAGAATATGTTTGTGTCTATGTGTCTATGTGCAGAGACTGAGTGAGAGCAGTGTGTGCCTGTCTGTGTGCATGCCTCTGTGTGTGTGTATTTGGCCACAGTGGGATGGGGAGGAGGGCAGGGAGCAGGGCGAAGAGGTGGGCCCCTCCACCTCCAGCCCAGCACAGTCTCCACCACTTTGTACACCAGCATCAGGAGGGGAAGGTGCCCTGCCCCCCTACCCCTGTAAGCCCAGCTCTCGTGGGGGAGGGGCCTCCAATTTTGTGTTTGCCTAGGGCCCAAGTAAATATTAATCCACCTTTGCCCCTGCATCCGGCTGCTCATGTCCCTTGCTCCACCCCCCCACCCCCCGCCCCCACTGCCGGCTTCTTTGGGACAGGGGGCCCCAAAAATATTTCTTGCAGGGGGGTGCAAAAAATTGTGGGCCGGCCCTATATACAAGGCACAGTGGAAGTAATGGTCCAATGGATTGGAGATCTGGGAATGCTTTTAGGTGGGAGGCACAGCTTAAAGGCAGCTGGGTTTTGTTGGGAATGTCTACAATCAGGTGTACCTGTGGACAAGGTCACTACTCTGCTGTGACATACAAAGAAAGGAGCAAATATCCCCACAGACAGCTACAGCAGAGCTAGTTAGGCCTAGCTTAGGGAGAATGGGGTGTGGACATGTGATTGTAATATTACATAGGGGTCTTAATACTACCTAAATAAAAGCTGGGCACTTTGATAAAGACAGTGTTGAAATCCCTTCTATACACACAGTTTAAAGTTAACTACCATATCTTCAGCTCATATAAATCATTATAGTACAACTGATTTCATTGGAGGTATGTTAGTTTACATTACCTGTGGCTCTAGTTCCATATTTCTTCTTCAGCCTCTCCATAAACCAAAAAGAGGGAGAGATTTAAAAAGTGAAACAAAGCACAAAGAAGTGACACAAAAAGACTCAGCTTTCCTGCTATAATTCAGTTTGTCAACACATACCACACGGTGTCAAATGAAATAACAAAAATCTCATTTAAAAGCAAGGGGACTTATCTGTGGTGTCAGTCAGTTGCAGTTTGTGCATTTTGTGTTTAACATTGCCATTATAAATGACTGAAAATAGGTTTTCTAATGGACAGCCTGCAAAATCCCCATAACAATAGCAGTACAAGTGAGTGTGGCTGCAATAAAACAGAGCACCGAGATTTACTATAATATGTGGGCAGTTTATCATTACAACTGTAGCAGCATTTTAAATAACGGGATGCCTGCTCCCTGGGCACACAGCAATTAGAATGAGTGCACAAACAAATGTGTTCATTAAGCTGGAACTGTTCAGAACAAGGATATAAAAAGAGCAATCATATAGATGACTTCAATGAAGCTTATTTTCTTTGTCTCCTATCCCCTCCCCCTCCCCCCCCCAATATTTTAAGAGAAGTCATTCCTCATTTATACACATCTAATTTATATGTTAAATCACAGTCATTTTATTGAATTTGGTACACAATCTTATCATGGGACTTTAGTTTCCTTCTTTTAAAACTCATATTGCTTATTCATTGTATTAGATTATATAAGCAGCCTGAGAGTTAACTGCAAGTATTCAGTGATTTGTTTTTATGCTGGCTGCCTCTTTTTGTCAAGCATGTGAGTGATGTTTTCTGCTAGTTGCATGATAGAATATTATTACCATGAGAATGAAAAACATGTCACAGGCTTTTAAAATCTGTTTAGAGGATCTTATTAATCTAATAGAGGCACAGATGAGCTATCCTTTTCCCCCCCTTTTTCTTTCCTTTCCTCTGCCATATTTTCTCACTCACTGGTGGCTTTTATTATGGCAATTTGTCTAGATCTAGCAGAGCTGAAGGGGAATATGCAGGAGGAAGAGTCTCTCTATAGTTAATAGGAATGTTAATGCATGAATGGGTCTTTAGGGTTACAGAACAAAAGATGGAATTGACACAACTTCCCCTAGTTATTCAACAGATCTGATTCTCTTCTCGCTGACAGATGGTATAAATCAGGAATACCGCCAGTAAGTTTGGTAGTCACAATAGTGTAAAATCTATTTTAATCTGAGGAGAGCATATTTACAAGTCTTACATTGTGTCTGAATTCAAGCTACCAAGGAGCCCAGAAAACTAACCTTTCCCCACATGATTAAGAAATCATCTCAACACCATGAAACTTGCAGCCCTTTGACTTAATTACAAACAAAACTTAGATTGGTATAGTGACTTTGAGATATATTACAGCCACTGAAAAAAAAATCTCTATTAGCCTCAGCGATGCATAAAGCTTTGAGCCAAAAGCCTCAGAAATAAAGTCTTCAAGTTTGGGTCCTATGTTTAAAGTGTTAAGAGTGCCAACTGTTACCAGGTATATCCATTCCTAGGTGCCTAGAAAAATACACATTTTTATATCATTCTGATTTTAGGTGGGGTGTACTCTCGTCTTTCTAAAAAGCAAGCCTCTTTTAGGTATCTCCAGTCACACATCCCCACCCCCCCTCAAATCGTCCCCTTCAACCCTTAAAGTAGTAATTGAGTTTGCAAATCTTGTCTTTAAATCTTCATTTAGGCTCCTAAATCTGGTATGGATTTTCAAAATACATAGAACCACCAACTGAACTGAGAGAAAATTACAAAATGTGGATATACAGCTAGATCCAAAGCAGAACTGAGACTGGCTGTAGACAAGTCCAAAACTATGATTCAAAAAACGCTATTGATTAGCCACCTCACTTGTGTGGGAGGTACCAGATCAAATGGATGTAATTATGTAGTAGTTCTGCACACTTTATGCACCAGGTGTCAAAATGTCTGACTACAGCTATACTTCCACTTCTCTTGCTGAAAGTAGGTTACTAAAGGAAATCATGTGAGATTCATAGGGCAAATGGAGAATAAGCAAAAGGGAACCTTACCCTGTAGTCTAGTTGTTTGGCCATCAAACTGTTGGATACTGCCTGGGTTAATGTCTCTGTTCCAAGAACAGCTTATGCATTTACATTAAATATTCATTACATAACACACACACACACACACACACACATTCTAATATTATAAAAGCCATAGTCTGTCTGTCTGTCCATCCGTAATGCTTTATTTGCATTCTGATTGGCTGTCCCTCAGCAGGGACAGGGGATGGGGGGGCGAAGGCCAGAGGTCCATGGAGGAGCTGGAGATGACAGAGGTGGTGCAAAGGGGTTGGGGAACAGTGATGGACGCAGAGTGGCAGCACGAAAGACCGGGGAATGGGCCTGGGCCCACTGCAGCGTGTGAGAAGAGCAGACCCTGATGCCTCCATGACAGCAAGGACAGAGGGAAAGGAGCTGTGCTGGCCTTGCCCTTCCCTCTGCCCTGCTTCTGGGAGGCAGCAGTGATGGAGAGGACAGAGTGGGGAATGAGGCCAGCAGTGCTGGATTTGCCCCCTACCCCCTGCTCCCTGGATGCGGTGGCGGCACAGGGTGCTGAGTGGAAATGCTTTGTCCATGCCCCCCCATCACTCATGGGGAGGGGAGGCAGACAGACATGAGATGGGCAGACAGGGGAAGTGGGCCTGGCCCCAAAATGGTGGCCGGGGGGGGAGGCAGGGTGTGGGGGGGGTCATGCCAGGGCCAGCCCAGCCCCACAATGGTGGCAGGAAGAGTTGGGGGTGTGCCAAGCAGAGCCTGGTCCAGCCCAGAAACAATGGCAAGTGGGGGCCTGGCCCTACAGCAGCAGCAGGGAGGGGGGGGGGGGGGGCAGGCCCAGCCCCATGGCAGAGGGGAGGAAAGAGGGAGTGGGCCCAGCCCCAAAGGTGAGGAGGGGAGGGGGGCCAAATGCAGGCCTCTGTCTCTGCCTACACCCCTCCCCCCATTATTCTTGATGGGCAATTGGCTAGTGTGTGTGTGTGTGTGTGTGTGTGTGTGTGTGTTTGTGTGTGTGTGTTTACACACAGATAATATATATGTGGCATCATTTCATCTTCAAGAGATGGTGGATATTGCAGCCTATGACATAGATGGTTTGCAGTGTCTCATGTGACTGAATAGTCCAATGCAAGATTTGCATTATCTGTGGCAGTGGCTGCAAATATCTGTATAATGGTTGGGTGGTTTGGGAGCTGCTTGCTTCCTGTGGACTCTTTTCTCTTTAAGCTTTTGGAGCCAATTTCTGTCATGGAATTTAAAGACCTGGTGCAGATGATGATGCCACTTGTTCTGATCATTTGCCATCTTTTCCCATTGGTCAGGATCAATCCAAAAAGCCTTCATATCTCACAAAATATGATATTTCATATCAAGTGAGATATGAAAACATAAATAATTATTGGCAAAGACACTGGAAACCATAACTCTCCCTTTCCACCTCAATGACTTAACCAAATAGCAACAACATGGAGTACAAACCACTGCAATAGTAAGGCTGAGGACAGATATTCAAAAGGTCTGAGCCTGAAAAGATTCAGTCATTGCAGGTTAGTCTAAGCTGCACAGGGAGCAGAGCCTGCCTTATCCTTGTGGCTCTGCTCCCTGAGCCTCACCCTGAGCCTGCAGCTCCAGCCCTGTGCTGTAGCCAGCTATTTCCCCCATTCCCTGCTGCCCAGGTCCTGGCACTGTGCAGGGAGTGGAGGGAGCCCTGCCCCCAGCTTCCAGCATGGGCCTTTTCTGCTGCAAGTGTGGAGCTGCAAGCGTGGTGTGGAGCTGCAATAGAGGCAGTTAGCACTGCATTGGGGGTGAGGAGCACAGCCCCATGCAGCCTGCCTGGCTGCTTCTATCCCCATGGCTCCACACTGTGCCTGCAGATCCACACTCCATGGTGAAGTCTCACACTGGCTCTGTAGGATAGTAGGGGGCAGGGCTCCCTTC
This sequence comes from Alligator sinensis, assembly GCF_000455745.1. Lineage (NCBI taxonomy): Eukaryota > Metazoa > Chordata > Crocodylia > Alligatoridae > Alligator > Alligator sinensis. Next base: position 413,348 of record NW_005842906.1, on the reverse strand, counting down.
ACTCCCAGCACAGTGCCAGAACCTGCACAGTGGGGAGTGGGGGAAGCAGCTGGCTTCAGTGCAGGGCTGGAGCTGCAGCCTTAGGCTCAGGGAGCAGAGCCATGGGGATAAGGCAGGCTTCCCTCCCTCCCTCCTCCACACAGCCCTGGCTGGAGCCGTACCTGCACCAGGCACGAGCACCCTGACCCTCCCACCTGCTTCTTCCACCAGGAAATGGGGGCTGCACACCATGGGGGGGGGGGAGTGTGTGGAGGTCCATACACACCTCCACTCTTCCTCACACCCCACAAAACCATATCCTGCCCAGCTGAGCTCTGTTCTCCCACTGCCCCTCTGGAGGGAGGAGGAGGAGGGGGAAGCGTTCCTCCCAGCATGGAACAGAGCATCCCCATGCTCTCCACCCTTGCTCTGGGGCTGGGCAGCTTCACATGAAGCCTCCCCCCTCCCAGCCCCACAGGGTTGGGGGGGGAAGGAGAAAGGATGAAGAATCCCTATCCAGCATCTCACAGAGTCGTGCTCCCCACCCTGGGAGGAGGAGGAGGGGGAAGAGCCCCCCCCCCCCAGCATGGAACAGAGCCCCCTTCCCCATCCGGCAGGACAACCATGGCTCCATTAAGGTGAAGGGGGCAGGGAGAAGGGTTAATTCCTCCCTCTATCCCTTCCCTGCAGCTGGGGTCTGCCAGCTCCAGGGGCCACCACAGGAGCCCCCTCCCATCTCCTCCTCAATAGTCAGGTTGACCAGAGCTGTGGTGAGGGAAGAGGGAAGAATTAACCCACTCCCTGCTCGTTTTGCCTTAACTGAGCCATGACAGACGGTGTCTCTGCTAGAGCCCATCACTGCTCTGACTAGAGAGCAGAGGAGTGGGGTCAGCCCTGCAGCTGGAGCAGAGAGCCCCATCCAGCCCAGAGAGCATGCTGGGATGCTGCAGGTGTCTGTTTTATTTTAAACCAGCAAGGAGTCTGGGCAGACATTGCATAAGCCAGTTTGAGCCAAATCAGTTAAGTCTGATACTACATTCAACCAGTTTTATCTCAAACCAGTTTTGCCCATTTTGAAATTGGTTTATGTGCACTGCATGTCTGTTCTGTTTCAGGTCTAAACCAGTTTCTAATCACTTAAACCAGTTTATGTGTAATGTCTGCCCCTAGCCTAATTGTTTTAATTAAAAAGCACAACCAAAGGAGGAGATAACATAAATGCTATTGCAGTAGTTAAGGAGAAGATCCATCACTAAGTTAGTTGTTTTCAGGGAATTCAGTAGGGAATAGAACCATATTTTGGGTGGTATCATTGTTCAACATAACATTTATTAGGCACAGTTAAAACTCAAACAGATGCATGCTCAAGCAGTTTACCACATGTTAAGCGCCCTCCTGGCATTGCAAAGTTGTTCCCTTTCAGGCAAGGGTTATCACTTAACACACACTGACTTTAATAGGTTACTGCATTCCATTGATTTGGAACTGTTTTAAGTGAATGTGTGACAAGACCCTTTATTTCATTCTAAGTAGACTAACATCTGTCCCTATGGGTGTCTTTTACACATGCTTTGGGGGAAGAGGGGTATTTTGATAAGAGCAGCTCTCAGGACCCACTCTAATTAAAGTGCCGGCAGCATCTGGTGCATTTAGCATACTGCACTTCAAAATGGTAGTGGGGACACTTTAACTAAAGCTCATACAATGAGCTTTAGTTAAAGCACCCCCATCACCATTTTGAAGTGTCGGATGCTGAATATGTGACATGCTGAAGCTGCTGGAGAGTTCTAATTAGCGTGCTAACTAGCATTACCACCCTATCAATCCCGATCACTTAGGCACATGGGGTGTGTATAGACTTGTAGAACATCTTCTCTGAGGCTGTATAATTGCAGTGCATCAGAGTGCACATCCTGCACTGCTTCAGGCACCCTACGTGCCTAAGTGATCAGGATTGATAGGGTGGTAATGCTAGTCCTTTCTACCTTACATATAATCAGGATCTGATGAAATGAGACTGTTCTACCAAAAACTTATGCTAAAGATCTCTGATTTCGTTAGTCTACAAGGTACAAATCTACCTTTTATAACCATGTTAGTTGTTGAGAACTGTGAGCAGTTGACTAGGAGAGAGGACTCTAAGAAGTTGCACAATAATGTTGTTCCTAAATAGATCCCTTTTCTTTATTTTATTGTATTAATAAAGCATAACCTGTTTCTGGAAGATGTCTATGGCTTCTCTGATGAACTCATGAACAATACACTTAAGCTGCAAACAGACATCACCCTTGTCACAGCAGAACATGTTTTATTGTTGGACAAAATGTGAGTGTACAGATGTCATTGCCACTTATCATGGGATAAATGTCCAAAAATGTTTCTGCAACAGGACCTACTAACAGTTTACCCACAGTTGTTGTGACCCACAAGATATCCATATGGTTGTCTTACAGTATTCTTGAGAAATCTTGAGGCATGCTGGTATATGTGCTCTCCCAGGCTACCTGTTGGTAGAAAAACAGTGGTGCAATAAACCACTCCTAAGCCTCTTTGAAGAGCATCACATAGATATGCCAGTCCCACTATGCCAATCCCAACTTCTCTGTTATGAGACAACTTGCTGCACAACCATGGCAAATGTGACACCTGTTTATAACCCTATTGTCAGAAGAGGATTCTAAGTTTTAGATCCTGGATGCTTAATATGCAAGGCACATAATATGAAGCCCTGAGTCAGGTGCATTAGCTCCAGAAAGGAACAAAAGTTCAGATATACCCCCATGCTCAGTATTTTCTGTTAGCTATCTCTCGGTGTCTCCACTCAGTACAGACTCTTGTAGATTGCTCTTTGAAGACACTTAGTTCTCCATTGCCTACATAGAGAAAGAGGGTGCTTTGTATCACTTCCAGGAATTAGACACATTTAAGCATGCCAAAAACGAAGTGTCAGGCATCTGAGGGGTCAGATACATCCCTGAATTTTGAATCAAGGAACTAAGTCACTGTGAACTTTTAGACACATAGGAAATGTTAAAGTCTAACAGTGAGAGACTAATGGTGTTTAGATACCCATTAACCATTGATTTTTTTTTCAAGATAAAGATGTTGGACATACATGATAAATTATGCCTAAGGCCCACTTTGATGCCTAAACCCTTTAATAGATGTGGCTCTTTGAAATCCAACTTTAGATGCTTCCTTGAAAATCTTAGTCTTAATTAGTCTTAATGTTGCACAACTCAGTGCACCTAAATACAAATTCAGATTCAATATTCAGAATAAAATGTCTTTAATGGTGAAATATAAACAACATAGATTAAAATTGAAACAAAGGAAAACAGTGTTAGTATATGACTGCTACACTGTATTCTAAATTTGTTGTTTGTAGGAGACATGGTAGCATATTTATTTCCATCATAATTTCTTGGTGAAAGGTGTATTATTGAAGTGGGTGTAGAACTTGTGTAGCCATAAGAAGACACAGGAGAGTCTTATTACCTGTTTTCGTTCTGCAGTGACAGGTCCCACACATTTTAGGGTATGCAGCTAAATACACTTCAAAACTTGGGCTGTACTGTATCAACCAGAGCTAGTAAAGCATGCCAGGAAGTTTACAGAAAAAAACTGAAAGAAAATGCAATATTTTTCTTTTTATTGAAAATTTCCATAAATACTTCAGATTTGCATTGAAATTAAAAGAAAATTAATAATTATAGTATGGAAATCTTTGAAAAAGAAAAAAATGTTTACTGTAATTTTCCCTTGGAAAAAGGTTTAATTTTGGAAACAACTCTGATAAAATCTCTGAAGCACTTTTTCAAACCTACCTGAACATCCTGAGCCTTTGAGATGTCCCTTATCACTAGTCTCAATATTATTTAAAATAAAAACAGCCTGCTTTCTCTGTCTTGAAAGTGCAAAAATAGAGCTGGCCATATAGCCATTGACCATATTTATTATTAAATGTATATCTATGCAATTTTCCCTTTTAACATTCCATTTTGTAATAAAAGTATTTTAATTTCCCATTCTTTCTTTTACATTAATTCAGTAAGACTATGGGCCAGAGACTGGCACTTGCATTCTTTCTGGCTAGCCCATTAGGCTGTAAATTATGCCATTAAAATAAATTGGACTGAGGGTGGCATTATCTTCATAATCCAAATCTTGAAGATAATTGTAATGTGGACTTCTGTCCATTTAAAACTGTATAAATATCCTTTTTGTCATGTTGCCATTGAATACCTTAGATGTGAAAAATCAAAGGTTAATAGGTCTTATTTAATAATCTGAACCATATTCTACTTACATTTCTATCTGTCTTCCAGTCCCATTTTTTGAAATGTGTGTGTATACTGGCCAGATTTCCTGATATTTTATGCCATAAAACCTCATTTTTAGTTGCTTATAACTTTGTAAAACTTTAATTGTTTGGGTTATGCTGGCCATTTCCTTCAGGCTGATTTTTCTTTAATTTAAGCAAAAATAGTTCAGTTATTTTTGGAAGTGGTGTTTAAGGAAACAATCTGTCATTTAGCTTATGTTTTTTTTTTGTTTTAATCTGATTTAAGCCCTTTTCTCTCCCCAGGCTTTGGAGCAGGCACTTGAACCACTTCTAGGTTCTGTCCTAACTAACTCAAAAGGTGATGGCTCCCCTGTTCTTAACCTCCCCCCCACCCCCCCCACCGACTAAAGGTTTGCTGTTATTTGTTAATTGGGAGGAGGGCCCGATCATAGATGCAGACAATGTTCAACAGGTTTTCTTTATTAAACCCAGGAAAAGTTTGGCAACTGCAACATTTTAAACTGATGCACATCTCTTCCTCATGTCACATTCCCCTACACTAAGGGTGGGCAAAATGGCGGATCTGGCTGGCAGCTGGACTCCATTTCGTAGCAACCTCTGTCTGCATGCCTGGGGCTGGTCTCCATGCAGACCCCAGCCACAGCAGCACTGTGATATCTCAAGGCTTGGGTTGCCATGGAGATTGGCCCCAGGGCTACTCTGGATCTTGAGGGAAGGGAAGCCAGTGCAGAGCCACCATCTGCAGCATGCGCACTCCGGGCTGGGGTGCACGGAGAGTGGATCATGGCTCTGCCCCAGCTCTAGATCAGCTGTCACTGCTGCAAGGAACTGGGGCAGAACTCCTATCTGCAGCCTGCATGCTCCAGACAGGGGCATGCGGGCAGCAGATTGCAGCTGTGTCCCAGCTCCAGACCAGACTGTCACTGCTGCAAGGAGCTGGGTCAGAGCTGTGATCCACTGCCTGTGCACCCGTGCCTGGAGTGTGCAGGCTGCAGATTGTGGCTCTGCCCTGGCCCCTACCAAGCTGCCCCTGCTGCAAGATCGCAGTGGCTCCAGAGCAGCCCCCTGCTCTGCCCTGCCAGTGTAGCTGGGACCAGTCTCCATGGCAACCCCAGTCTTGTGCTATCACAGTGCAGCTGTGGCTGGGGTCTCCATGGAAACCACCCCAACTCATGCAGGCAGGGGCTGCTGGGAAATAGAATCCACTGCCGGCCAAATCCAGCCCACAAGCCAGACCTTGTCTATCCCTGCCCTACACCATGTTGTGGATTTCTGGTGGGGATTTGGGAGGGAGAGAAGAAGGGGGATGGTGCCTGTGCAGCCTGGGTAATAGGCAGTGGTGTCCGTAACACAGGGCCACAGGAACCTAAGGTAGGTGACCCATGGCCCAGTGCCAGGGTGTGGGCACTTGAAGCCCTCCAACCCTACTCATATGGGGAGGACTCCTGGTCCACATGGCTGAGCAGGCAGTTGGTCAGGGCTTTGTGGATCTGGGCAGTCTGCTGTTTGTGGGGCTAGGGCCATATACATCAGTGTGGGGCTTGCCCTCTCCCCCATCCCTGCACCATGTGTGCTTGTGGTGACAGGCCCAGTCTATAGTTGAAGTGCTCCTTCCAGTGGTCCAGCTGCCTCTCATAAGACCTAATGAGACAGGGCAGGAGGGGTAGGCCAGACCCCTGATGAGGATTGTGAGGGTGATGAGCAAAGATCCTGGTTTTCTATCATTAAAAAATCCCCAATTTTTTAATTAAAAAAGTGTCCCAAAATCCACATTTTTTCTGTGAAATGAAGCTATATATATATTAGTAGTATTTCATTTTAAGCATGGAAAAATGTAGATTTGGGGTTACTTTTTTAAATCCAGAAATTGGGAACTTTTTTTAAACCAGAGGAAACCAGGATCCCTGGTGATGAGTGGGTTATGCCCATGAAGATCTGCTGCCACATCAGGTCCAGGTAGGTGGCTGTAATGTCCCTACCAGCCAGTCATGGGAGACTTGGCTGCTCAGCTTCACTTGGGGGTCTTCAGCAGTCCAGAGCATGCATGGGACACATTGGGTGGTGTGAGAGAGCACCCTCCTTGCTGCATTCCAACTCTGCCCCCCCCAAAGGCTAAGATGTGTTCTGCTTCCTCCTGACCTAAATGGGGATGCTTAAGATAAAGCTCACAAGTTAGAGTGCTTCTGCCTCAGGCTTCTTGAATGCTTGTACTCAGCCATAAGTTTCAGGAAGAAGAGGTTATACCAAGTATATAAAGATTCTAGTCATTCCTCTTCTGTTAGCAAAAATATGTGAAATATCTTTCTTATCTGCTTCCTACACTGATCCAAACAGAGGGTGATGCTCTATTGTTGGTATTCCTCAGTTCAAATGCCAGAGGTCTGTACAGAAATCTTCCAAGTACTAATAAGCTGTGTAGATGACAAGGTTTCATGTGAGATAAATAAATAACAATTATTTAAAATCTTAAGAAAAGCAGAGGAAAAATAAAGATAAAATTAACAATGCTTTCTTCAGAGTTGTGTTTTACTGCAGCACAATGAATATGATCTACACCAATATGTTTGACAAAGATAAAAGAAAATATAATAAATCACTGAGTGTGTCTACAAGAGATGCTACGTTGCCATAGTGCCCCTTAGATAAGGGGGTACCTAGCTGTAAGAGCTTGCTTCTTGCCAGGGCAGGTAGATCCAGGGATTGGGTACACTCTGCACAGTCAATAAGGTGTGATAGGGTCTAATGCACAAGTCCATAATCACATCTTTTGCCATGCATGTGTGTCATGGCAGAAGGCACAATTGTGTGGATGACACATTACATCTCATTATGCCTTTACCTGAATGTGAGGTGGGGCCCTTAGGTACATAATGTGTAATAGGATTCAGCTCTTAGTCTGAGGTATCCTTCAGTGTTACACAAAAATGAAAGACATCAACACTGCTCTTGTTAAGTCATGGTAAGTTTATTCAGTTCTGGTTGTTGTATGTCCTGGATGTTAGCTATCTTAGACTTCTGTGATCATTGTTTTCTGCCATCTTCTCTGGTAATAACCAAAACAAAACAACAACCCAGCCCCCCCCCCCCCCCACTTTGCCCCACACACAACCGCCCAAAAACAAGAAATAGACACACTGCCCTTTATCTCCTACCCATCCAGAGTGAGGAGAAGGTCTTGCCTATTGCTCTGTTAGTCCCTCAAGGGGTAGGGGTGACAATGTAACTGCAGGGGTACTTTTTGTGACAAAACTGCTATTTGTGACTATCAATACTTTTTCCCTTTATATGCACAGCATCATCCTCACAATCTGGTGGCAACTCCTGGCATTCCAAATATATGTGAAATGTTTTCTTCCTGTTGTTTTGTTTTCTCCAACTCTATATTGAAGCCTTCAGTCACTATAACTCAGTTTCTAATAGGGCAAAATTTTGTTTTCAGTTGCACAAAATGTCATTGTAATATCTTAAGGATTGTGATATGGAAACAGCTCTTAGTTATGTACAGAAATGTATGTACAACTATTTACAGAAAAGAGATAACAACAGACTTACTATTACAGCCCTTTTGAAGGTCTTGTGACTGTCCTGTTCTGAGTCTGTCATATGGAAGCTCTTATTCACCTTACACAGGCTGTCTCCTGAGATGCCACACTTCCTGGACACTCTGTGTGTTCAGCATTTCACAGACATAAGGGATGGAAGAGACCTTGGAAGATCATGGTGTCCAGTCCCCTGTCCCAGGGGCAGGAAGTCAGTTGGGGTCAAAGGATCCCAGGAAGATAAATGTCCAAATGTCTTTTAAAGGAGCCCAGAGTAGGTACTTGCCACTTCTGGAGGCAGTTTGTTCCAGGCCTTGTGGACCTGGATAGTAAAGAAGTTCTTCTTTATGTCCAGCCTGAAATGGTCTTGGAGGAGTTTGTGACCATTTGACCTTGTTGTCCCTTGGGGCGCTCTGGTGAACAGGCATTCCCCCAGATCCTGATGTATACTTATAGGCAGCCACCCAGTTCCCCTTGAGCCTGTGCTTTTCCAGGCTGAAGAGTCCCATGACTCTCAGCCTCTCATAAGGCCTGTCCTCCTGCCCTCTGATCATATGTGTGGCTCTCCTCTGGACTCTCTCAAGCTTCTCCACATCCTTTTTAAGTTATGGAGCCCAGAATTGGACACAGTACTCCATCTGTGGCCTCACCAAGGCCAAGTACAGCGGGAGGATGACATCCTGGGATTTGCTTGAGAAGCATCTATGGATACAAGCCAGAGTTTTGCTTGCTTTACCAGCTGTGATATCCAATTGGTGGCTCATATTAATCTTCTGGTCCATCATGACCCCAAGTCCCTTTGAGCTGTGGTGTAGCACTGTCAAGCCTATAAGTGTACTGCCAGTTTTTTTTCACCAAGGTGGAATACCTTGCATTTTCCGGTGTTGAACACCATCAGGTTCTCATCCACCCATTTTCTGAGCCAGTCTAGGTCAGCCTGGATCACCATCCTATACTCACATGTGGACACTTTACCCCAAAGTTTGGTGTCATCGGTGAACTTGGCCAGTCCATTTCTGATACAAATGTCCACATCATTAATAAAGATGTTAAAGAGTATAGGTCCAAGTACAGACCCTTGGGGTACCCCACTGGTCACAGCGTGCCACAATGATTTACTTCCATCTATTACCACTCTTGGGGTTTGACCTTGGAGTCAATTCTCCAGCCATTAGATTGTGATGCAACCAAGGCCACATTGATGTAGGGTAACTACTCTCCCTCACCCTGGCCGTCCTGTACTGTATTGAGCAAGGCCGTCCCTTGGGGCTCATGAAAAACCAACACAAAATACCCATTAAGCAGATTGGCTTTTTCCTGAACGTCAGTTGTCAGTTGTCCCATTTGGTTTACCAGAGGTCCAATGTCACCCTTGCTTTTCCTCCAGCTACCCACATATCTAAACAATAACTTTTTATTGTCTGTGATATGTGCAGCCAGTTGGAGTTCAGTTGCAGCCTTGGCTTTCCTGGTTTGCTCCCTACAGGTCTGGACCAGTGCAGAATACTCCTCCTTTGAGGTGGATCTAGTCTTCCATCCTTTATAGGTCTTTCTTTTTAGATGCAGGAGGTCCACTAGTTCCCTGAAGAACCAAGGGGGCTGCAGCGCCCTTTTGCTGCCTTTCCTCCAAGACAAGATAGACATTGTTTGTGCTTCCCAGGATCAGTCCCTTGAGGAGCAACCACACATCCTAAACTTCCCTCCCCGTCAGATCATGGTCCCTTAGGGCCTTGCCAACAAGCCTCCTGAGCTGGTCAAAGTCAGCTTTCCTGAAGTTGAGGACTTCTACATTGCTGACTGACTTGCCAGTTTTACGGTGGATAGTCAAAGTGATCAGTTCATGGTAACTGTCTCCCAGCTTCCCTTTGATCGTTGGGTAGCTGACTAGATCATCCACCATTGCCAGTACCAAGTCGAGCAGCGCTTTGCCTCTTGTCAGTCGATAGAATTCTTGAGTCAGATAGAGCTTGTCCACACATGTGACGGGACTTTGCAATTGTTTGGATTTGGCTGAGTGCTCTTCCCATGATATGTCTGGGTAGTTGAAGTCTCCCATGACAACGATGCACTGAGAGCATGCAGCCTCAGCCAGTTCCTTGGCAGATTCCTGGTTGAGCTCTTGATCCTGATTAGGAGGTTTGTAATAGACTCCTACCATTGTGTCCCCTGTGCCATGTTCAGCATGGATTTTAACCCAGTTGTCCAGCCTGGATGCCAGTATCAGCTTGCAGAGACATGCAGCTTTCCTTGACAGAGAGAACTACACTCTCAACTTTTTTTCTACACAATCTCTCCTGTACAAGGTATAGCCATCTATACCTGTGGCCCAGTCATAGGTGGAGTCCCACCAGGTCTCTGTTATCCCTATAAGATCTTAGTCAATTTTGTTTAGCAGGAGGATCAGTTCTTTCTGTTTATTTCTGAAGCTTCTGGCATTGGTGTACAGACACATAAGTGTCCCGTTGGAGGCCCTAGTTTTCCCTGCACATTGTTCTGGGGCTGGGGTAGCAGTGGGTTTCCTTGAGTGCCTTAGCCTGCTGGATTTGACTTGATTATGGGATGACTTGATCTATGTCAGTCAGTTGGTAACATCACATGTTTTATAGTTTACCACTGTGGAATATGGACCAGTGTCTCTCTCCACATGTTGTTCAATAGGCACATTAGTATTATGCTATTTCCACGACTTTGTTAGATTAGGGGTGAAGGGAATTTGTGATTATCCATCTAAACCTAGCCTTTAGTGCATGTTGCTAAATCTCATACCCAATGGACTATGGCCTATTGTCAGACTTATAGTTTCATAGTTTCATAGTTGGTAGGGTTGGAAGGGACCTGAGCAGATCATCAAGTCGGACCCCCTGCCATGGCAGGAAAAAGTACTGGGGTCAAACGACCCCAGCAAGGTGTTCGTCTAACCTCCTCTTAAAGATCCCCAGGGTTGGAGCCAGCACCACTTCGCTTGGAAGTTGATTCCAGATCCTAGTCGCCCTGACAGTGAAATAGCACCTCCTGATGTCTAGTCTGAATTTACCCTCTGCTAGTTTGTGACAGTTATTTCTAGTCACTCCTGGTAGTGCTCGGGGGAACAGGGACTCCCCCAATGCCTGCTGGTCCCCTCTGACTAGTTTGTAACAGGCCACTAGAACCTCCCTCAGCCTTCTCTTGTGGAGGCTGAACAGGTTCAGGTTCCTTAGCCTCTGCTCGTAGGGTCTGCCCTGCTGCCCCCTGATCATGCGGGTGGCCCTCCTCTGGACCCTCTCAATGCTGTCCACATCCCTCCTGAAGTGTGTCACCCAGAACTGGATGCAGTACTCCAACTGCAACCTGACCAGTGCTGCATAGAGGGGGAGGATCACCTCCATGGACTTGCTCGAGATGCATCTGTGGATGCATGACAAGGTGTGTTTGGCCTTCCTGACCGCGTCCCCACAATGTTGGCCCATGTTCATTTTGGCATCAATAATGATTCCAAGATTCTTTTCTGCCTCTGACAAGAAGGGAGTTCCCCAGCCTGTAGGTATGCTGCTGGTACTTCCTCCCCAGGTGCAGCACCTTGCACTTGTCAGTATTGAAACCCATCCTGTTCTCATCTGCCCACCCCTGTAACCTGTCTAGGTCCAATTGCAGCCTATTCCTCCCTCCTAACATGCCCACATCCCCCCACATCTTAGTGTCATCAGCAAATTTGAACAGGGTGCTTTTTACCCTCTCGTCCAAGACACTGATGAAGATGTTGAACAGCGTGGATCCGAGGACCGAGCCCTGGGGTACCCCACTGCCCACATCCCTCCAGGTTGAAAATGACCCATCCACCACCACTCTCTGGGTGCGGCCCTCCATCCAGTTAGCGACCCATTTGATTGTGTAGGTGTTGATGCCACAGTCACCTAGTTTTTTTTTAATGAGAATGGGGTGAGAGACAGTGTTGAAAGGCCTTCCTGAAGTCCAGAAAGACTACATCCACTGCTACCCCTGCATCTAAGGATTTTGTGACCTGGTCATAGAAGGCCACTAGGTTGGTCTGACAGGACCTGCCTCTAATGACCCCATGTTGTTTGCCCCTAAGCATTACCTCCCCTGCTGGCCCCTTGCGGACATGCGTCAGGATAATTCTCTCAAAAAGCTTACCCAGGATCGAGGTAAGACTAACTGGCCTATAGTTTCCTGGGTCCTCCTTCCTCCCTTTTTTGAAAATGGGAACCACATTGGTCCTTTTCCATTCCTCTGGCACCACACCAGAGCACCGTGAATGCTCATAAAGCCGTGCCAGGGGTCCCGCAATGACCTCTGTTAATTCCCACAGCACTCTGGGGTGGAGATCATCAGGACCAGTTGATTTAAATATGTCCCTCCAGAAGTTCCCTGACTAGATCCTCACTGACCCTAGGCCTGGGTGCGCCTCCCCTGGGGCCTGAGGGGGTCCCGGTGGATGGGCTGATTTGGTCCCTGCTCAGGAAAATGGAGGCAATGAAATTGTTAAATAGGTTAGCCTTGTCATCTGGTATGACAACCAGATTTTGTAGCATGTCTCGCAGAGGCCCCATGTTACTGGGTACCTTCTTTTTGCCCCCTATGTATTTAAAAAAGGTCTTCTTGTTGTCCTTGATATGGGTAGCTAGTCCCAGTTCCATCTCCACCTTGGCCTTCCTGACTGCCCCCCTGCAGCCCCGAGCAACCACGGTATGGTCCTCCCTGGTGATGGCCCCTCCCTTCCATTGGGTGTATGCCTCCCTTTTAGCTAGGAGATGTTCCCGTATGCTTTTGGTGAGCCATGGGGGTTTTTGCACCTTCTTGCCCCCTTTGATCCTTGTTGGGATTACTTCCCTTTGCGCTTGGAGGATTGTCTCCTTAAGGAACGACCACTCTTCTTGGACACCCGACTCCCCTCCCCTCTGGGACCTCAGTACCTCCCCAAGTATTCTTCTTACCTTATTGAAATCCACCCTCCTAAAGTCCAGGGCTGCTGCCTTGCTGCAGGCTTTTGCCACCTTGTGCTGGATGGTGAATTCCAGCAGGCAATGATCGCTGTCACCCAGGTGGTCGAGTACCCGCAGCCCCCTCATGAGGTCGTCGCCTGTGACCAGAACCAGATCCAACAAGGCGTTTCCCCTGATGGGGTTATGCACCTCCTGGGTTAGATGAAGGTCCTGTATCTCAGCTAGGAACCTACGTCAGCGGTCAGACCTGGCTGACTGTGCTTTCCAGCAGATGTCTGGAAAGTTCAGGTCACCCATGATGACCACATCTTTTGACCTAACTACCTCCATGAGCTGACTTAAGAATTCCCGGTTCAACTCTTCCCCTTGGTTGGGTGGTCTGTAGTAGACCCCCACTGTTCACTGTGTCAGTTATACCATGTCTAGGAAAAGTGGATTTGATAATCATGATTGCCTGTTTAGTTGTATTAATTTTTATTATTGTTATCTTAGTGTAACAGGGGTCTTCTCAGGACCGATTTTCCCTCTGGCCTGCCCACCTGTTTCTGGGCCAATCGCTCACCTTCCCACCTGCCATGCCTTGTTGTTAATTAATTAATGATCTTAACTAGGCAGGAGCCTGCTCATTTCTTGCCCTGATGCCAGGGGGCGCTATCTGCAGCTCTGTACTTTCCCAACACCACAGCCCATGCCTTGTAGATGGCATCCATAGTTCTTACAGTCACTGGCCCTACTCTGGGCCCCAGACTTTTCCAATCAGGACCCCTCTAAGATCACTCCATTCTGGCAGCGTACCTCACATTCAATCAGGCTATCTAGCTCCCTGAGACTATTTTCCCCTCTCGAGTGTGGTCCCCCTGGGACCTTTGTCCCTACAGGCCCTGGTCTCACCTGCAAGGCCAGTCAGAACCCCCAGGCCCTCCTAGCTCTGGCTGAGCCTCATAGTGCTCTGATGGAGGTCTGTATTGTGAAGATATCTCCATACTGGAGATATTGTTGGCAGGTTTTGCATGTCTTGTCATGGCATGATTTGGATCCATTCGGTGTGTTTTGGGCTGTAGGAAGTTGGCTTCTGGGGATGAATTTAGTGTAGTTCAGCACTTGTTTGAATTTACAACCCATTTTTCACAGAAGAGCCTATGAACTGCACTTCATCAATCTCCTAGGTACAGAAAGTCATGGACTCAATATATACGGTGGAATTCTGACACACTACAACCTGCCGGACATCTGACTTCCCAGGTACCTCTCCATTTTTATCTCCACTGCTACATCCCCCTCCCCCCTGCCAGCCTGCCCCTCACCCCCTGATGCCTCTATTTCCATTTTTACTGACTGACTTTCTTGCCTGCATCACGTGCCAGCCTCTGGTTTCTTTTCTATTCCATCTATCCAGGAACAGCACACATACAAACTGCAGGTGCTTCCTCAGCCTGACAAAGAGTTTTTCAATCAGAAACCTTGCTAAGATATATTTCTTCAACTATTCAGTTGGTCTACTAAAAGATACCAGATTGAGCAAAAGAACCTTGTCTGCCAGTGCCATGTCCTTAGACCAACACAACTACAACACACAGGCCTGCACCTGTCCCAAGTCAGCTGACTGGAAGGATGTAGCGCCCTGGGTACATCTAAGCCTGAGGGCTGGGACTGGCAGGGAAAGTTCTCTGACAGCTGCTGGAGAAGGAACTCCTGCAGGAAAGGAAAGAAAGGCTCTAGTCTGTGAGAGTTTGGCTGCCTGAGCTGCTAGTGCTACTGTATTGTAGTGCACTGCTTACCTGTTGTTATTTGAAGTGGTGGACTGGTATTAGGCTGTAGGGGGAGAAGGAGACCTCATTGGGGCACACTACCATGTCATGAAGTGGCCCCAGAGCAAATGAGGGTGTGCCTTAATGCACACACAAAGTCACATATGTCACTGGTTTTGCTTGTCAGCAGCTTGAGGTGCAGTTTCTCAGAAACCCCTGCACCTATCTCCTTGAAACTTGGCATGCTCTGTGGCCTCATCAGCTGCTACCATGCCTGCTGTTTTCATTCTAATCAGGTAAGAAATGACAACGTTTTTGTGATCCCCCATTATAGCCTATGGGCAAAACATTAAAATGAGTTGAAACAGTGAAACAGTTTCTGTTAGACCCTGACTCCATGCGGTGCCCAACAACTAGGGAGATGATGCTCCAATTACCCATGGATCCTGTTACTCATTAGCCAGAGCAGAGCAGAGCAGGGAGCAAACAGCAGCACACATTGCTCGCAACAGCTTTATTCAGAATGGAGACAGCTCCAGACAAGGGCCTCATGGCATAAGACACTGGGTCCTCCCCCGAACAATGGGTTTTTTTCCCAAATTTATACACTTTGGTTTATACTCATTAACATTCACTCCACCTCTGTCCCATCTTCTGTTCCACCCATTTCTCTTCCCATCTCAAGCTTTCCCTCTGTTTACTGTTTGCTTCATTAGCATGGAATTGCCTATGCATTTGATTCATTTACATGTCTTTTTCCTATGAGTGCACGTCTAAGACCTTGACTTCTCTTCTTCAGTCAATGGACAGATTTTGACCAAAATCTGGAAGCTTCTGGAGGCTTCTTCACCAATTACCATTCACCTTTTTGCATATGTTCATCTCAGATTCTGTTACCAATTACGTGTTGTTTTTCACATTCCAGTCTGTTGTCTGTCTCTTGTTGTACCATCTTCCACCCTTTTTGGGCCCCTGTATCTTATCTTGTTCCTTAGTGTAGCTGGTTCACAGCACACAGACTCACACAGATTTACTTGCTGCTTTTCTCTCATAAAATGGTTGACACAGCTAAAATGGTTACTTAGCATAAGCAAATGGATGGCTTAGCTATCATTCTGACTTGTGGTCAGCAGCTCTGCTAGGCCACAGGTCATGCCTTGTATTCAGCTGCAAATCCAGTGCTCCCCAATAATCGAAATTATTGTTACCGTAACAGTTTCAATGAAACAAAATGGAACAGAGCTTCAAAACTAAACAAAACATTGAAACAAAATGAAACACTGTCCCTTTGAAATGGCAAGATGGAAATAGAAATGAAATGGTGCTGTTTCACACAGCCAAATAGATAGATAGATAGATAGATGGATAGATAGATAGATAGATAGATAGATTGTTGCCATTCATCCTTTGCAAGTGCAGGGGGGAGGAGAAGAGAGAAAGGAAGTGGGAAAGAAAAAGGGAGGGAGAAAAGAGAAAGGGATAAAAAGATGGAAAAGGAGAAAGAAGGGAGAGGAAAGAGAAAGGAGAGGGGTGAGGGCCATGTCACGTGACTACACAGGTGATTTATCAGCCCAATCTTTGCCCTGACCTATCTGCTGCAGCAGCAGGGGCAGGAGAGTGATGAGGAATGGACACAGGATATCCTTGCTTTCCTGGCCACATGCTCCCTCACTGCCTCTGCTGTGCACTGCTGCTTGAAGGCCAGTGCTCCACTCTGCACTGATAACCTCCAGGATGGACAGTCAAAAGTGAATTGCTCCCACAACTCTGGGTCAGTGCCAAAACTCTTTAGAGACACCGTTAGGGTGTCCTTGTACTGCTTCTTTGGTGTACTGTGAAAGCGTACTCCACTGGACAGTTCAGCGGAGAAAATTTTCTTTGGTAGTCAAGTGTCTGGAAAGGTGGCCAGCCAATATTAGCTGTGCCAGTTTCAGTAGGGTGTGGATACTGGGGAGAGCTGATTTTTTGAGCACCTCAGTGTCCTGAACCTTGTCCTCCCACTTTATATTCAGTATCTTTCGCAGGCAGCACAGGTAGAATTGGTTTAGTTTCTTGGCATGAAGCTGGTAGATGGCCCAGGTTTTGCAGGCATAAAGGAGGGTCAGAAGAATGATGGCTTCATAGACCTTCAGTTTCATGGACATTCTGATGCCTCTGTAGACCCAGACCAACTTATGCAGTCTGCCAAAGGCCACGCTGGCCTTTGCTAGCCTTGCGTTGACTTTGTCATTAATGTGGACAGCACGGGACAGCATGCTGCCTAGATTGGCAAACTTGTTGACCACTGACATTTGTTGGTCTTTAACTGAGATGTGTGGTTTCTGGGGTGTTGTACCAGGCACAGGTTGATTTATATATATATATATATACAGAGAGAGAGAGAGAGAGAGAAAGGTTTCATTTTAATCAGGGAAAAATGTGGATTTGGGGTTACTTTTTTTAAACTGAAAATTTGGGATTTAATTGTAAAATTAGGGATTTTTTTTATTTCAAAGAAAACCAGGATCTCTGTTGAACTTCCTTCCATGTATCCTTCCATGTTCTTTGCCATATATTTTCAATGGTAGAATGGCATTTATGCATACTGCATTGAAACACATAAATATTTGAACAGCTAACAAATGGAATTTAGCTAGTTACGACCTAGCAGTGAAAGTACCCTTTTAAGTGCAAAATTATATATAACATTTTTTCTCTACCCAGTATCCAATATCACATTGTGTCGCCAAATCAACTCCTCCATATATGAAAAGCAAAACACAAACCTAGTATCAAATACAAACATGGTTTATAAACTAAAGTATCACAAATCAAATTCTGTATAAATGGTCCTATTTAAAAAAATATATATATTTTTTATTTAGAAGGCAGAAACAATGCCCAAGAAAAGAAAGACCCAGTTTGTCCATTTACTTTCAGCAAAATTAGGAGAATGAGAACAAATATGAATATTGGTATCTGGTCAGGAACAGATTTTTTACTATTGTAGAAAGTACTTTTGTACTTTTTATTGTATGTATTTGCATATTGCTTGAATAAAACTGAAAATCACCTTTTAAATCTTACTATATGTTGTCTGTTGTCTCCTTTATTTAAAATTTAGATAAAAGAAGACTGGGGATTCTGTGACTCATCACACTGTTTGCTTATGTTATTAACTGACTTTTTTACCTCAGAGTCAAGTTTGTGGATGGTACCATAGAAAAATGTTAGAGCAATACTTTGGAACCCAAACTTGGTTGAGATGAACTATGCAAGAAGACTCATATGTAAGTGTGAGGCATAGTGCAAGGCTCTTGTAACATCAATAACTAATAGCTAGAAAGAGCATAGTGGTTGAATTATTGAGAAAGAATCAAAGTTTGATGTAATTTACAGAATAAACATGGAAACTGTAGTCAATTATGCTATTTACAGAGAATGTGTTATCCAGGAGAAATGCTGCACTAGTTTTCAAAGAAAATATGACTGATTCACAAGCAAATAGATGGGTCTGACAATGTAAATGTAGCTGGGTTCTCTCTGGGCCGTGTCTCTTTACTTGTTACTACTGTGTTGCAATGCTACTGTGCAGCAGTAGTAAGCTACTGAACAATTGACACCACCTAAACGCCATTCAGTGACACTACTGTACAGTTACTGAACAGTTACTGCACAGTCATTTAGTACTTGTTTATAGTAACAACTGGGCAGTCAACATCTCGTGTAGATGCAGTCTGGGTGAATCAACACATATAACTAATTAGCACAAGCACTAGGAAACCATGAGAAACAGATACCTTTGTAATATCGATGTGAGAAAAACAGAATTTATGTTCCAAGTATTTTCTCTACCAATTGCTTTGCTAGAAAGAGAAAGGAAAATATATATTTTTTCACAGACTTGCAGTAACTTTAACAGTATTCAACCAGTTTGCCCTACTAAGGTCTAAATTGTTTAAGAAACTGGTCCAGGAAAAATAAAATCCACTGAGCAGCTGTAAAAAGCATAGCATTTTAGGTATTGCTCATCCTGATTGTGCTTCAGTTCAGCAAGGCCCAGGAGGATATTCACATGAGAGACTTGTGAAATGATGGCTCTGGTAAACAACATCTTACTGATGATGTTGATGATGGGCGATCACTTTCAAATAAGTAAGATTGTTTTCCAAGGATCTTGATAATGAATCCGCAGGTGGCTCCATAACCCATTTCTAGATCCACATATCTTGTCATAGTGAGGACAGGTGTTTCCAGGAGGGATGGGCACTATGTTGCTGCATTGGATGTTTTGACATGCTTTTCACCTGTTCCTCTTTTCCTCTTCTGTTTGTCAATGAGCTGTTTCAAAGTGTTGAGGTCCCTCCCAAAAAGTCTTCCTCCATTTTGGTCGGTCCTGAGCAAAGGTCTCCCAAGTGTTGATGTCAATGTTACACCACTTCATGTTTGCCTTCAGGGTGTCTTTGAAGCACTTTATTTGCCCTCCGCTACTTCGCTAACATTCTTTCAGCTGTAAGAAAAAGATTCTCTTTGGAAATGGGAATCAGACGTGTGAACAACATGACCTGTCCAGCGAAGTTGGTTTTGGAAGATCATGGCCTCAATGCTATTGGAATTTGCTTTGGTCAAGATGCTGATGTTTGTGCATCTATCCTCCCAGCTAATCTGAAGGATCTTGCAAAGGCATTGTTGGTGGTACTTTTCCAAGCTTTTGAGATGTCTTCTGTGTGCGGTCCAAGTTTCCAAGCCATACAGCAGAGCTGGCATGACAATGGCTTGATAAATCAGGAGCTTCATTTTCGCAGGAATGTCATGATTTAA
>NW_005842906.1:392504-394020 GCF_000455745.1 Alligator sinensis | reverse complement strand
ACTTACTCAGCTCTCCAAAAACTGCACTCACACATTTCAAGCCATATTGTATTTCTTTGTCAATGTTTGCCTTTGATGAAAGATAGCTTCCAAGATAGGCAAAGTGATCCATGTTCTCCAGCAATTCCCCATTGATTTGCATGGAGGAGGGGTTTGTTTCTCCATTTGGAGCAGCTTGGTAAAGGACTTGCATTTTCCTGATATTTAGAGTTAATCCAATACTCTTGTAGACTTCCAAGAATACATTAAGAATGGTTTGGAGGTCCATTTCAGATTGAGGAATGACAACATTGTCACCCGCACACTGAAGCACCATCATGGATGTTGTTGTGGTCTTTGTTTTGGACTTGAATCTGTTGAGGTTGAAAAGTCTTCTGTCCATCCTATACATCATTTCAATTCCAGGTGGGAGCTTTCTGTCGATGAGGTGCATTACGGTGGAGATGAAGATGGAAAACAAATTTGGAGTGATGACGCAACCTTGTTTCACTCCAGATTTCATCTCAAATGGTTCTGTTTGATTCCCGTTGCTGAGAGCCCTTGATGACATGTTGTCATGGAGGTCTCGGAACACTGATTTACTTGTTTGGGCAGCCAATTTTGGACAGGGTTTTCCATAGGATTTCACTGTTTACAGAATCAAAGGCTTTAGAGAGGTTGATGAAGGCCAAATACAGAGGTTGATTTTGCTCACGACAATTCTTCTGGATTTAACATGCTGTAAAGATTATGTCCACAGTTCCTTGAGATGGTCTGAAGCCACTTTTAAATTCTGGAAGATTTTCTTCTGCAAGTGGGAGAAGCCGGTTAGCAAGGATATGGACACTTTCCCAGCAGTGGCCAACAATGAGATGCCTTGGTAGTTTCTGCAATCAGCTCTGTCCCCCTTCTTGAAGATGTTAACAATCAAGGCATCCCTTAGGTCAGCTAGGATTTCTTCCTTGTTCCAGATTTTAAGGATGAGGACATGAAGCTGACACGTAAGTTGTTCTCCTCCTCCTTTGAAAATCTCATCTCTGCCAGGGTAGGCAGCAAACCAAGATCCTCTCCAATTGCTTTTTGTGGAAAGTTGTTGAACTTATCTTCATCAACAGTTGAGTCACAATTCAGAAGGCTCTGGAAATGTTCTTTCCAGTGAGCATTGATAGATTTGCTGTCTTTCAACAATGTCTTACTAGTAGGGGATGTAGCAGGTGAGAAAAGCATGATCTATGGTCAGAAGAGTGGCAGTCACTGAAATGCCATTCTTTCCTTATTTTTAAGTGGCTGCATTATCCTGTATCCCAGTTTCTCAAATATAAGTACTGACAAAATTTGTAATTCTCTTTGTCTTCAATATGTGTCTAATCTATTTCAGATGGTTTAGATTCTAGATAATATTCATAGATTCATAGATTCACAGATGCTAGGGTCGGAAGGGATCTCAATAGATCATCGAGTCCGACCCCCTGCATAGGCAGGAAAGAGTCCTGGGTCTAGATGACCCCAGCTAGATACCTATCTAACCTCCTCTTGA
>NW_005842906.1:391716-392350 GCF_000455745.1 Alligator sinensis | reverse complement strand
CGGGGGCGCCTTGGTGAATAAAACCTCACCAATTCCCTTCTGTGCCCCTGTGATGAACTTATAGGCAGCCACAAGGTCGCCTCTCAACCTTCTCTTGCGGAGGCTAAAGAGGTCCAGGTGCCCTAGTCTCTCCTCATAGGGCTTGGCCTGCAAGCCCTTGACCATATGAGTGCCCCTTCTCTGGACCCTCTCCAGGTGATCCACATCCCTCTTGAAGTGTAGCGCCCAAAATTGCACACAGTATTCCAACTGCAGTCTGACCAGCGCCTGATAGAGGGGAATTATCACCTCCTTGGTTCTGTTCGTCATGCATCTGCTGATGCACGATAAAGTGCCATTGGCTTTTCTGATGGCTTTGTCACACTGACGACTCATATTCATTTTGGAGTCCACTAAGACTCCAAGATCCCTTTCCACTTCCGTTCCACCAAGCAGGTCATTTCCTAGGCAGTAGGTATGTTGGACATTTTTCCTCCCTAGGTGCAGCACTTTGCATTTCTCCTTGTTAAATTGCATTCTGTTGTTTTCTGCCCATTTGTCCAACCTGTCCAGGTCTGCTTTTAGTTGTTCCCTGCCCTCCGGCGTGTCCACTTCTCCCCACAGTTTTGTGTCATCCGCAAACTTGGACAGAGTA
>NW_005842906.1:388649-390616 GCF_000455745.1 Alligator sinensis | reverse complement strand
TGACCACCGAACACTGAGGCAAAGAACTCATTGAGGAGTTCAGCCTTGTCCCCCCTGTCCGTCACCAATTGCTTCTGCTCATTTAGTAGGGGTCCTATTCCACCGTAGGCCTTAATATCTTAAATGTGGTTTCCTATAAGACCCAGTTAAACTCCAATTCATAATCCTAGCAGCCTTTGTATGTACTGTTCCTGTCTCTCAGTTTTATTTTCCTCCTCTGTCTCTCTCAGTTTAGAATACAGCTACACTTTCACACTTTTCCATTCTCTTGAAAAAAACTCTTTTCTATAACACTACAGTAAGGGTAAGCTCAAAACTTTAAATGACACATTTGACAGTAAGCATCAGTGTAAAACTTCCTTGACCTCAGGTGAGTTCCAGGAGATACTGTTAAGACAGGAAGCAGAGTGGCTCTGAATACTCTCAGATGTATAATAGGAATGCTGATGCCACTTCATCCTTTTAAGCAGTGCTGTCCATTCTCTCAGATGATTTTTTTCCTGTTCATAAGCCAGTGTTCTGAAACACATGGCTATATCTCCTGCTTGTATCCTATATGGTGTTCCTGAATATCTGGCTAAAGAACTCCCTATGCTCCCTGGGGCAAAAAATTAGGACACACACCATGTTTACAGTGGCATAAGGAATGGACATAAAGGGTGCCTATAGACATGCAGTGAGGATGCTCTAATGTGCTGTAATTACAGTGCATCAGAGCAGACTCAATGTAATCTAGTCTGCCAGAGTGTGTTAATTGCTGAGATCCATCAGACTTCAGGGTCACTTTTATCAGTTTTTCTGCACATTTTATGAGTTTTAGTTAAAGTGCCCCCATCACCATTTTCTATTGTGGGGACACTGATACCAATGATGATCTGGTCGTTTTAATTAGAGTAGCTTTCAGAGTCACTCTAATTAAATCACTTCTTCCCCACTCCCGAAGCACATCTATAAATGCTCATAGGGCAAAATACTATTCTACCTATTAGGCTCCTAAATGTGACGCTATTCTACCTTGTTCAAGTTCCTGAAAATCCAGTAATGGATTTTGTAATATGCTACCATTTTACCCTTAAGACTGACTCAGAAAAACCTAGTGGATGCATCTACACATGAAATTAATTCAACACAAAAAACTCCAGTGCAGTTCATGCAGAAGTGTATTGCTCCCAGGCTCTGTATTTACATGTGCCCCTGGGACCACAGCACACTGAGCCAGGATGGCACAGCCCCAGCTGCAAGGGAGGCCAGGGGTCAGCCTGCTAACAAAGAGCTGCTCCACCATGGCTCAACATGCTACAGCATGGCTGGCTGGGGTATAAAGGTACTACAGTGCTGCGCTATCCAGCAGGCATCCCTGCACTGTAACATCCTTGTGCTGTAGCCAGCCCTGGTCACCGTCTACATGTGCATTGTGGTAGAGTAGATAACTCTGCCATAGAATACTACTTGTTTTGGGCAGCACTCTTTTATGGCAGAGTTAATTAGTTTACTCTGGCCTAATAGCACCACTCATGTAACGAGTAATGCTTTACTGCAAAACTAATTAGGCAACTCCACCATAAACACCTTGTGTAGATGTCCGCAGTGAGGAAGAGGATTTTGCATTATCTGTTTTTCAGGGGCTCAACTGTTTTCTGGAATGGTATGGAATGACACTTATGCATCTAAGTCTACTTCCATAATTACTAAGTGGATTAGAATCTAGACTATGATGGGTGCATCTACACAAGGTGCATTAATGTGCATTACTCTAATTTAATGTGCATTACGGGTGTGTGTCTAGATGTGCACACCCTTAACACACATTAAAAATGGCAAAATTAGGCTAATCGTGATACCTGCAAATACAGGTATCAAAATTAGCTATCAAATGTGATTAGTTAAAGCTCATTAAAGCATGTGTAGATGCGACCCAGCACTAACTGTAGTGCTGGGTCTGCTCAGTTACTAGGGACACATAGCAG
>NW_005842906.1:384739-388632 GCF_000455745.1 Alligator sinensis | reverse complement strand
GAAGGGTCTTGGCACTAACTTTTGTGCCAAGTGCACTAACTTAAGTTCCATGTGCACTAACTTTAATGCTAAGTCTCTGTGCTTGTATACACCTTCCAAAGTCACTTAACATGCTTTAGCTTAATTATCATTAAATTTAGTTATGCTTAAATGCATGTGTAGATGTGTCCAATGTGTATCTCCTCTGGCATAATTTACTTGAATCCTTTGTAGTATCATCCTAGAAAAAAATCAGATGCAAAACTACACTGCACCCAACATAAGAATCATGTGCCTGGAGTTATCCTTGGGTAGCTAATTGCTTCAGGCAAGCAAGATATTGTCTACAAACAGACTTCATGGTCAGATCCACATGAGCATGGATGTTTGTTTCCCTGGGGACAAGAAGCAGTGGCACATCCTCTGGTTACCCTGGGTGAGGTAGGAGAGATGGGACTACAGCACCACATACCATACAGCTGCACTCATCTGGACACAGCCTATATTTCTACCAGAAGAACAGACTTTTTCTTAGTAGAAACTATGAGTGGACAAGCATTCAATTAATTTCTCCCAGGGGAAAGATTTAGCCTCAGAAAGGAAAATCTTAGGGTTCCCAGTCTGGGAAAATGTGGGGAGTCTTTCCTTGCTTTGTCAACGTCCATATCCTGGTATATAAAATTATCTTAGTATAAACTGATGTAAATAACAGTACTGTAAATAGGTCATGGGTACACTATGGAATTAATTTTGCATTCTTGTATTCTGTATTTCAAATACGAGTAAAAAATACAAGTTTCCTCACAACTTTCTATTTTAGTGACTTTAGATAGAAATACCTTTCCTTCATAGTTATTTAAGAACTAGAAAGATAGGCTTTTCTGTGAAAGCAGCCTGATGATTATTCCCTATATTTGTAGCTTGATATCACTTTTGTGTTTCATGTAATCATTTCTATAGAAAGTGCAAGATGAAGTTTACTAAAAAATGTAATTCAGGACAAAAAAGATATTGCACATATTATTTTGACTGCTTAATACAATATTTTTATCTATAACCTAGTGACATCCTATAAAACTTTTTCTTCGTGAAAATCAGACGTATTTGTTTTTTAGGAAGAAACATTTTTTTGTTAGACTACTGTGAGACTCAGGCCTGAAATTTAACATGAACATAGCAATTCTAGGAGTTTGACTAAAAAAAAGTTCAGGAAAAATAACAGTGAAACTGAGTTTCAGGACACAAATTCTCTGGAGAAAAAGGAAATAAGAAAGTTTCTAATTTTACTGAAGTGAAATAAGAACATACGATTGTATTATAGTCCAGTGGAAATCCTCAAAAGCTGAGTTGAAGCTGAAATGAGCTTCTAATTATAGTAATATATTTTACCTTCAGGGCTAGGGACAGACATTACACATAAACCAGTTTAAGTGATCAGAAACTGGCTTAAACCTGTAACAGAATAGATGTTCAGTCCACATAAACCAGTTTCAAAATGGTTTAAACCGGTTTGAGATAAACCTGGTTGAATGTAGTATCAGACTTAACTGATTGAGCTCAAACTGGTTTATGGAATGTCTGTCCCAGACTCCTTGCTGGTTTAAGATAAACCAGACTCCCCTATCATCCTAGCATGCTCTTTGGACTGGGCATGGCTCTCTGCTTCACATAAGGGCTGGCCCCTCTCCTCTGCTCCCTGTTTGCCTGGCTTCCCCCGCCCTCTTGGGAAGGGGCTGTACCCCACCAACCTTGCTGCTTGCTGGACAAACAGGGATACACCCCCATTTCCCTCCCTCCTATTTCCCACAGCATGGACCCCAGCCCCATGGACCATAGGCATGTGTTATGCTAGCTAATGCTGAGAGGTATCTGTGGATGTCTCCAATTTTACTGGGACAGGCAGACAGAACAGTGACTGCTTAGGGCTTTTGAAGCTAATCAACAGGTCAGCTGGTAAGCTGTTTAAGAAGACTTTGAACTAATGGAGAGGGACTATTGTTTTGCTGATGAGGTGATAAACACTGTTATCATCACCCTGCTAGATTGCTCCCCTGTCAGTTTGTTGCACACAGTATAAAGAAACAGGGAGGGAGATTGAAAAGCTCTGAATCATCAACAGATGCATACAATGCACACCCACCTTGCCTCAGGGCGTGAGCAGAGGACTGGTGTGTGGTAACACTCCCAACTCTTGAGCAGTCAGTGGGGAAAAGCCTGGGATGGTGCAGGCAGACCTCCCTAATCAGAACATCCTGCCAGGGCCTGGCCACACACCCTGCCCCACTCAGCATAGTGGAAGGAAGGGAGGGCTGTTCTAGCCTCTGTAGGCAAGTACTGGAATTTCCTCAGTTCAGAGAAAATGTCTCTCCAGTTACAAACTTATTCAGCCTACCTAGGTTAGACTAACTTACAAAGGTTGAATCAATTCAGGCTCAGGCTTTTTGAATGTCTGTCCTTAGCCCAGAACATTTCTTATGAGTTCAGATAGAAAGAAAAACCCAAACAAAGAAATAAACAATTGGCCTTGGCTTCTATATGGTTGATATATGGATTGGAAGTGTATGAATATGTTCAAATAATCTTGACCAAAATAAACCTATGCAATATCTGGATTTAGTCTCAGATCCTATTCCTCTTATTATATGTCTAAACCTGTATGTCTACTTGGCTAAATATATATCTCTGAAAAATTAATATATTCCAGCTTAGTGGAATTCAACTAATAGGAGGTGCATAGGTCTTGCATTCTCCTAATTGCCAGTCTAATTCCAAGGCCAGTATTAATCTGCTATATGGAGAATCATAACTCTCCTCTACTGGCAATGCAATTTCAGAGTATGTAAGCCTGGAGCAATAGAAAACGCTATTAGCAGGAGTGGGTAAACTCAGGTTTATATAATTCCTACCATCATCTCAGGATGCTGATGATGTAAGAGGACCTGGACCCATACAGGTTTACCTATTAGTTAATGATCAGGGAATGCATCGTGGGACACTCATCCAGTTAGAGACCTAGAGTTCAAGAACATTTACACTCTCAGGGATGAACTCATATCTTCCATATGCAAAGATTCGGGATGTGAAGGAGGTATTCCAGGCCAGGATCAAGCCAACCGATTACTACCCCATGGTCCTAGTCCATGTGGGTACTAATGATGCGGCCAGGAGAACCCCCAATCACCTGATGGCGGACTACAGTGCTCTGGGCGGCGTGCTGAGGGAGTTCGGTGCACAGGTGGTATTCTCTTCCATCCTACCAGTGAACGGACGCGGAAGACGGCATGAGAACTGCATCCAAGAGACCAACTGGCGGCTTCGGCAGCGGTGTCTTGAGGCAGGCTTCGGTTTCCTGGACAACGACCCGCACATCACGACAAGGGACATGCTCAGTTGGGATGGGATTCATCTGTCCCCCAAAGGTAAGCATGTGTTCTCTTCTAGGTTGGCGGATCTCCTCCGGCGGGCTTTAAACTAGGCTCGCCAGGGGGAGGGGAAGATGAGGGCGGGGGAAGCTGTGGACCACCAAACCATGTGGCACCCACAAGGACAGCCCAGCCTGAAGAAAGAGACCATTGGAAACCTGCAAGACGCAGGATGGCCAGCACTATGGCACTGGTAAGAAATGTGAAGGTAAGATATAAGGGGCCCCTTGGGACTCGGAGCTGGGGGGCAGCAAAGGCACCTGTCGCAGGGCTCAAGTGCCTATATACTAATGCTAGGAGCATGGGAAACAAGCAGGATGAACTAGCACTCCTGCTTGCACAAAACACCTACTACTTAGTAGGGCTAACGGAAACCTGGTGGGATTCATCCCATGACTGGGCAGTACATATTGAGGGTTATAGATTGTACAGAAAGGACAGGGTGGGGAAAAAAGGGGGAGGGGTTGCGCTCTATGTCAATGAGCAATATAC
>NW_005842906.1:347757-382262 GCF_000455745.1 Alligator sinensis | reverse complement strand
CTCTTTCCTGCCTATGCAGGGGGTCGGACTCGATGATCTATTGAGGTCCCTTCCTACCCTAACATCTATGAATCTATGAATCTATATCCCAGGTAAATGATCTAATAACTAAGGTTGTTCTTGTTGAATTTTGGCCACAAACAAGAAGGAATTTATAAGCAATGGTCCCATCTGGCTATGCAAAATCCTGTATGCTAGTCCCTGCTCCCAATTCTGTCTAAGCAGTTTTATCCAACCACAATTTCATACAAAATAAACAGCATTGAGAACAATCAGAAGAACCTAGGGTTTTCAGCAAACAGTTATCCCAAGATAGACAAATAACACCAGTATTGGTAAACAGGTTACATTGGTGTACTTTTACCCTTATTTTTTTCTTGCTTTCTACTGGATTCGAAAAAATCACACGGGTATAGGATTATATGTTGTGTGCCTGTGCCTTTTCCCATTGGTACAAAGGTGTATTATATTGGGATAAATACATTGTTGCTGGGCCCAAGACATCTAAAAGCTACTAAACAAAACTCAGATGCTTTAGAAGTGAAATAGGATCTAGGCCCAACGTTTTCTTTTTCTGAACTACAATGAATCTGCATATGACAAGACATGCACAAAACCACAAGAGGTTGCAGTATTTGTATATGGTACAACATAATCTGAAACTGTTAGAGTCTGTTTTTTCATGGCATCTGCATTTAAAAGGAGATTTAGCTATGCTTTCAGGGAAGAATAAATCTTTCCAAGTGGTCTAACAGATGTGAGTGCCACAATTTCATTTTGCTCTCTTTGTCTACAATTTATAGTAAATCCCTCCATTTTCACTGATCTTTCAGTGACTTGTGTTGTGCATAAGAACATGTATCAGCTAAGAACATGTTTTTGTGTATTTCACTGTTTCTTATTATATTATGTTGAACAAAAACATTGGGGATGATATATGGATTCCAAAATAGACAAGTGTTGTATAATTTTAGGTTCCAGAAGCATCTACTGTTTTTAAATGGTTTTTTTAATCTTTGAAAAAATATAGGGGTCCAAGACAAGCCAAAACAGAAGGTCAGAACAAAATGAAAAGATGAATCATTCCATGAAAAGATTTTTACAGAAATGTCTAGGAAATGTAGTCCATCCCAAATACCTCAAACATGTTGTGGCAGAAGGGTAGAAAAAGATTAACTCTTCCAAGGCATGTTATGTTTTTTCACTGACAGTAAGAGACAGAGGTAGGCTTGCTTGTCCACTTTTCTAGCCTAGTTAAGTGAGAATAAAGTATTATTGCACTTGGATACTAGGATGATTTATAATTAATACATATCGATCAGAATCTGAAAACAATTAATTACTCAGAAGAATGATAGAGTCAGAGTAAAATCAGGAAAAGCTGGCCTCAAATGTGTTATATTGGAGCAGGTAGTCAAATAAATAAATATAGAATAGTAGACAGCTTGCTATATAAAAAAAAAAAGGAATTAGCAACATTTACGTCTGCTTGTGCAAATCCCTATAACTCCATTGACTTTCTCATTTTACACTAGCTTGGGATATAATTTATAATTTCTGAATTGTCACACTGTCTAAAGGAGAAGAAATACATGCACAAATACAAAGCTAACTGTCTTTGACGAAACATATAGAAGTGAGATTTTAAGTGAGTTAGAAGGTGAATACCCTGTGGTGACTACAATTTTGCTCCCAGGGTTTCAGGATAAGAAGTGGCAAGTGTGAAAACCTAGGAATTAGTAAATGTTCAATGTAGTGAAAATAGTACAGGTTATATGCCTCCTGTCTGCACCCCCTCAAACCTTTTTTCCAGCAGATTTAAGCATAAAAGTTCTGACAAAAGAAAAAAAGGAGTAGATTCTATTTCACCTTTATAGGCCTCTGTGGCATGAATATAGTCATATAGTGTCACATTTTGGCATTTCAATATAGTTAGGTATTTGCTTTCCATAAAAGTCTCATATGCCACCTGGTTACAGCACTTGCTCAGGGAATTAGACATCCAGAGAGTGTATAATTTGGAGGTATAAACCTGTGTCTCCTGCTTTACAGGAAAGTGCACAAACTACCAGATCAGTCTACACATCAGCTGGAGTGATCATCAGGGATCCTGATTTTCTCTGGTAACTCCCCTCCCCCCCCGCCCCATTTTCAGTTTAAGAAAAGTAACCTAAAATCCACATTTTTCTGTGATCAAAATGAAACACCACTAATATATACATATACTAGCCAATTGCCCATCAAGAATGATGGTGGGGGAGCAGGTGGGGATGGAGCTCCTGCCCCCTCCATCTGGGCCCACTTCCAGTTTCCCTCCTGCTGCTTGGGGTCTGGGCCCATTCCCTTCTTCCCCACCACAGCAGTGGGGAGAGGGGAGGAGCAGGCCTGGGCCCAATGCAGGGAAGGACCAGGCCCAAGGGTGGGGAGAATCTGGGCTGCTGCGGCAGGAGGGGGAGCAGTGGGCCTGGGCCAACCTAGTGGCAGCAGGGGGATGGGAGGAGTGAGCTCAGGGCTGATGTGGGGTAGGGTGGGTGAGGAAGGAGTGGGCCTGGGCCCAAGTGGGGGAGGAGGCCAGCTCCTCCCCTCCCCCAGCTGCTGCTGCATCAGGCCTCATTGAGCCGGGCCCGCTGCCCCCCCCCCCCACCGCTGCAGCCCCACTCACAGCCCTCATCAGGCCTCGACCCACTCCTCCCTTTCCCCTACCACCACTGCTGGCACTGCGGCATGCCTGCTCCTCCCCACACCACCACTGGGTTGGCCCTTCAGGTAGTGATGATGGAAGGGGGGATGGATGGGCTGAGGCTAGCACTGGTGGCCTTACCCCCCCCACCAGAGTCCCAACCCTGCTCCCCCCTGCATCTCCGCTGTCACCCTCAAGGAGCAAGGGCGGACGAGGCCAGCTCTGGTGCCCCCGCTCCCCCTCTGCTCCATCCTCACCACCTGCAGGGAGCAAAGCAGGGGGGGCAAGTCCAATTTTCTTCAGTCAGAGAAAACCAAGATCCCTGGTGATCACCTATTGAAGCTGGCCCTCAGCACCTTGCATTTGATATTTAATAGATAGAGCAGATAAGTGGTCTTGGGATATTTTCTGCCCCACTGAAGCTACCTTTTCTTTAGATCATTATTTTTCTCTTGTCCAAGCTTATCCTTTCCTGGCTTCTCAGTACACCAACTTCAAGAGAAGTATTGGAGAGAATGCTGGGCAATGCCTAACCTGTGCCTGAATGGTTAGAGTGGGAAGTGACTAAAAAAAAGCTCAACTTCTCTCTCGATGAGAGAGGCCTAAAAATTGGTGCCTGTTCCAGTTCAGCTTAGGTGAATGACCTAGCTAAAAAACTACTGGGCTGAAAAGTCAGAGGGCCATTCACCTCTGGCATCAATCACCTGGTAGTCATGATTTTTTCCTGAAACCAAAATGTCATGTCCAAGTAATACTATTCCACTTGGGCACCTATGTAGTCAAAGTGCAACCTACTGAGCAGATGGCTGTGTTAGCTGGCTATGTACATGCCACTGAGGAGTGCAAATTTTAATAGGGGTGACCCCCTAAGGTAAAGTAAAGTGGGTTCCCAACTAAGCTCTTACTCCTGTATAAAGTTTATAACTAAGTTTCAGTATCATCAATATTTTGAGGATGAGTGATATTTTGCCATCAACAATGTTGATGTTGATTAGGAGCAACTTGGCTAAAGCCAGTGAACTGCACTAATATAATGATATTAGCATATGGCATAATTAAATTTAGGAATCTTTAATGTCTCAAAGAAATGTAACACAGATACTTGGTATAGGAAAACAGATTTGGTAAAGGAAGATAACGTTCTCAATTCTATATCTCTTTTGGAAGAGATTTGATTTTTTTCATTCTTGCTTTAGGCTCACAGTTTGAGAGAACAATTAACCTTTAAGATTGTAATTGATTTCAGTCACACTTTGTTAGGTGTTGTTTTTGCTGAGGGTTTTGTTTTTCTCAGGGGCTATCTGTCCTTTTTGTTGATTGGAAAGTGTCAGAAGCAATATGAATGTATGTGCATTTCATTATTGTGGCACTGGACCAAATATTCATCTCATATTATTTTAATTCCCTTTTCTTCATTTGAGTTATCCTTTGGTTGCAATGAAGTAGGATCATAATCAGGTGCACAGACAACTGAAGGGGTCTTCTGTTTTGTTATCTTATTCAAGGAGTGATAACTGTAGTGAACATTTTAACTATAAAGGGTTTGACATGTCATGCTATACAGGAAACTTGATAACAAACATATGTTGCATTTTAAGGAGAACACAAAATAAAAGCCTCTAATCATATATTCTGTTGGTTTTTGTACCATATGTCTTAGCCAGTTGCACAATAAATTAAAGGGATATGTCATGGGATGGGGTCCCTAAGGATGGCTGTGATCTTCTAACACTCCTCAACCATGCCGATTCAGCCCAATGTGCATCCTCTATTCTTGTCTGCCACGTCTTGATGTAAAAGTAACGTAGGGAGGCTGCCTTCATGTCCGGTCAGACACAGTCCCGATGAACTTCCCTGGACCCTGTGGGTCCCCAGCCTTATGGGCTATATGCATGGCTCCAACCACCCCTTTACCACACCCCAAGCCTTGCAGATGGTATTACTGCTGCCTCTCTGCAGCCCTTGTCTCTGTGCCCCCTCAGTGCTGGGCTCTCCACAGCCCTTGTCTCTGTGCCCCCTCAGTGCTGGGCTCTCCACAGCCCTTGTCTCTGTGCCCCCTCAGTGCTGGGCTCTCCACAGCCCTTGTCTCTGTGCCCCCTCAGTGCTGGGCTCTCCACAGCCCTTGTCTTTGCACCCCCTCAGCACTGGGCTCTCTGCACCCCTTGTCTCTGCACCCCCTCAGCACTGGGCTCTCTGCAGCCCTTGTCTCTGTGCCCTCTCAGTGCTGGGCTCTCCGCAGCCCTTGTCTCTGCACCCCCTCAGCACTGGGCTCTCTGCAGCCCTTGTCTCTGTGCCCCCTCAGTACTGGTCTCTCTGCAGCCCTTGTTTCTGCACCCCCTTGGCACTGGGCTCTCCACAGCCCTTGTCTCTGTGCCCCCTCAGTGCTGGGCTCTCCGCAGCCCTTGTCTCTGCGCCCCTTGTGTCACACCCTCACTGGCGCCGGGGTCTGTGCACCTCAAATGCTGTGCCCTCACTGGTGCTGGGGTCTGTGCACCCCAAATGCTATACCCTCACTAGTGCTGGTGTCCCCACCCTGCTGTGGGCCCTCATTGAGGCCTTCCTCCTTCCCCAAATAGCCTCACCCAAACCACCAGTTGTTATGAAACGACTAAGAAAACATAAGCCCCTGGGCTGTAACATAACATATAACACAAACTGCAGAAGGTGTGCTCTGCCCCTTTACATTAATAGAAGCAGAACTTAGTCAGACCTCTTCCCTTCACTCACTCTAGGAGGGCTCCTTCCTCCTTGGCCACCGGCAGAGAACTGAACTCCCTAATCCCCGCCCTGGGGTTTATGCCCAGGGTCCTGCCCCTTCCGGCCAGCTGACCAGGTGCAGGTGCAGGCTAATTTCCTCATCCACTGGTTGCCATAGAAACCTGCACCTGGGCTCCTGTCTGACTCTTTGGGCTCTCCCCAGGCAGTTTCTGCTCTTCTAGGAGCAGGCACCTAAGTGCCCTGTGACAGGATAATCTATAGAAATGTTAAATAATGGCCAATATGTTGGTGATATTAACACATTTTCTCCTGTAGTCACTAAGACACTCCAATTAATATTCACATTTATCCAGTTTATTAAACTTTATTATAAATGGCATGTTAACTTACTCTTAGTTTTCAGGTTTTTTTTAATAAATGGGTTATTCAATGTACTTGAGTAGTTTGAAGGCTTGATATGAGCCATCATATAATGGTTCTGTTCAAACAGCTTGTTTACCAGCTGTATTTTTGTTATTATTAGAATCTCTCATGAGACAAGAACACAATATCAAACTGTCTGTATTGACAATCCTTGGGGAATCTCATGTTACAGGAGCAGATTTCAGGTGAGCTGTTAATCTTCAAGTACTCTTTAACAACATTTCTAATAAATTGCTCATTGAAAATATTTATTATATTAAACCTCTGTTTTTAATGGTGACAGTCTGAATTATTTTGTATTATAATTTCTACTGTGGATAATGATCAAAATAAAAGCCATGCCTGACTTTCTTCTTGTATGGATTTAAATTAGAAATAATTGCTTCGAAATGAATAATATTCCTTTGGTGTAAGACTAAGAAGTTAATAAAGCACAACATTCCTTTAAAGGTAGAATTCACTGAATAAGAAATTAAGTGAACTAATGATGATCTAATGGGGGTAACTTAAACTTTAGGAGGTAATATAATTAGTCAGCCTCATTTTGACACCTGGAGAGATTATGATACAGGTCATAAAGAGATCTATTTCTAAGTACCTAGGGGAGAACAAAGTAATCAGCAGGGATCCTGGTTTTCTCTGATAACACCCCCCCCCCCAATTTTCACATATAAAAAAGTAACACAAAATCTACATTTTCCATGATTAAAATGAAACACCACTCTATATCTATCTATCTATCTATCTATCTATCTATCTATCTCCCCATTTTGGGATATAGAAAGTTACTTTTTATATCCCAAAATTGAGGATTTTTCTTTATCAGAGAAAAACAGGAACCCTGGTGATCAGAGACAGCTGATCTTGATTCATCAAGAGCAAGTCATGTGACTGAAAAACTTGATTTCCTTTTGATGGGCTTTGTGGATAGATAGGGCAGTAAATGTGATATATCTCAAGCCTATTTGTATGTCATGCTCATTAGTAAGCTAAGGAAATACTGTTTAGACAAAAGTACTTTAAGAAGGATATATAATCTATTGTATCATTGTGAAAGATGGTAAATTTGCACCTTATAGACCAATCAAAGTGTGTGTGTGTGTGTGTGTGTGTGTGTATCTATATATCACAAGATTTCTTTATGACCTGCATCCAAATATCTCCAGGTATCAGATGAGGATTGATTCTACTACGTCCAAAAGTCTGTTACCTCCATTAGCTTTTGTGGGCTGAAGCTCATTTAATCTGATGTTGTAAGAGGACATGCACAACATTGTTTATAAGGAAAATAGAGAAATTTAAAAGCAAAAGCAGAAGGGAGGAGCAGAGAGAGACAGGGAAGAGTTGGGAGGAGGATGGGGAAAGGAGGGCAGCTCTGGGAGAGGCAAACATCTGGGCAGTCAACCCATAGGAACAAAGGGGTCACAAAAGCTAATACAAGTAATGAGATAAGAATCCATAGTCCCTGTTTAAACCATAGTTAACACAACTCAGATTGTGAATGACTTTTTGTTCTGCAATTTCCCATTGAAATATTACTTTAAAGATTTGCTGCCTGAGGACAGCCACCCACAGGAGAACGATGACATTTCCAGGGAAATTAAAGTGTTCTACTACAAGCTTCTGTGTCTTTCTGCAGCTGATGTCAGATTGGTGTTCATTCATTCTTTCATGTAGGAAACACTCGTCTGTCAATGCAAACAACAGAGGGTCATTGTAATCAGGTGATGGCATATATGACATGGGTAGAATTGTAAGTGAAAGAACCTTGGATGTAATAATGTATGCTATTCAGTCCAGTGCTGACATTTTAGTCTGTATTGACATCTGGGTCTGCTGCAAGGCCTGGTGTCTCAGAAAGACTGGGAGTTAAGTAGCTTATTGCTTGAAAAATGCTTTGTGAGTTGTTTGTAAGCCACACATTTGTTCTTCATGCCTCCTGCTTTGAAACAGTCATAGATTCATAGATGCTAGGTTCAGAAGGGACCTCAACAGATCATTGAGTCTGAGCCTCTGCCTAGGTAGGAAAGAGTCCTTGCCTAGACTGGGGTCAGATGGCCCCATCCAGATGCCTATCCAGCCTTCTCTTAAAGACCCCCAAGGTAGGGGAGAGCACCACCTCCCTTGGAAGCCCATTCCAAATTTTGGCCACCCTTACCATGAAGAAGTTTTTCCTGATATCTAGCCTAAATCTATTCTCTGTCAGTTAGTGACCAATGTTCCTTGTTACCCCAAGAGGTACCCTGGTGAATAGAGCATCTCCAGTCCCTTGATGCATCCCCCTAATTAATTCGTAGGCAGCCATAAGATCACCTCTCAGCCTTCTTTTGCGAGGCTTAAGAGGTCCAGGTCCCTCAGTCTCTCCTCATAGGGCTTGTCCTGTAAGCCCCTAACTATATGAGTGGCCCTCCTCTGGACCCTCTTGAGTCTATCAACATCCTTCTTGATGTATGGCATCCAAAACTGAATGCAGTACTCCACTGTGGTCTAAGCAATGCCACATAGAGGGGAAGTATCACCTCCTTGCTTCTATTTGTCATGCATCTGCCTTCCTAAAGTCAAGTACTTCCACCCTACTACTTATCTTACCCACCCTATGCCGTATGGTGAATTCGATTGATTGGTGGTCATTGTTACCAAGGTGACCATGAACCTGCAGCTCCCCTACCAGGTCATCCCCCATAGCCAACACCAAGTCCAGTAAGGCATTCCCCCTAGTGGGACCATATACCTCCTGCATTAGGTTAAGGTCCTGCACACAAGTTAAGAACCTATGTGAACAGTTGGATTTGGCTGACTGCTCCTCCCAGCAGATGTCAGAGTAGTTTAGGTCACCCATGACAACCACGTCCCTAGAATGTATGGCCTCTGAGAGCTGCCTCAAGAATTCCAAGTCTTGCTTTTCCTCTTGGTGTGGTGGTCTGTAGCAGACCCCCACCACCAAGTCCCTTTCCCATCGACCTCCATGTATCCTAATCCATAATGCCTCAATTTTCTTCTCCTCTGATCCCATTTTGATTAGGGTAGATGTATAATGCTCCTTTACATAGAGAGCAACCCTGCCCCCTTTCCTCCCTACTCTGTCCCTTCTGTACAACCTGTAGCCCTCAACGTGTACCACCCAGTCATGTGTAGGGTCCGACCAGGTTTCCATTAGCCCCACTAAATCAAAGTTATTATCTGTAAGCAGGAGTGTGAGTTCTTTCTGCTTGTTTCCCATGCTCATACCATTAGTATGGAGGCACTTGAGCCCTCCAAATGGTGCCTTTGGTGCCCCTCCCCCCTGTTCTGATGCCCAAAGGGCCCCTTGGTACTTACCTGGGGTGTACTGTTGCATGTCTTGCAGTCTGTAGGTTCTAGACTCTCCATCTCCTGCCTCCCCATCCCTCATCATACTTCATTTAAAGCTTGATGTAGGAGGTCAGCCAAACTATAAGAAAATAAACTCTTACCTTTTGCAGAGAGATGAAGCCTATTGCATCCCAGGAGGTCCCTTGGATGGAAGTGTGGATTGTGGTCCAGGAAGCCAAAGCCCTCACAATGGCACCATGTCTGGAGCTGTGGGTTGACTTCTCTGACACAGGTGATGTGATGCCTACTGTGACCACTGACTGGGAGGATCAATGAGAAGACCACCTGCACTCCCATCTTCCTAAGCCTGGTCCCCAGATCCCTGTAGTCACTCATGATGTAGTCTGGACTACTCCTGGACACATCATTTGTTCCCACATGGATGACGACCATGGAATAGTTGTCAGAGGGCCAGATGAGGTCAGGAATTATTGCCATGATGTCTCTGATCCTGGCTCTGAGCAGGCAGCAGACCTTGTGTGCCGTGGGATCTGGATGACAGATGGGTCCCTCTGTTCCTGTTAGTAGGGAGTCACCCACAATAATGATGTAGCATCTCTTCTGCTTACCTGGACAGCCTTCAGCTTGCTCAGTGATGGTGGCAGGCCCCTCCAGTGCACTTTTCCACACTGCAAACTCCTCTAGTGCAGCCAGGGCCTCATATTTGTTCCCCAACTGCACCAAGGGAGCTGTCTCTGCAGCAAGAGGTCTGGCCCCTGAGGTGACCATCCTCCACTCACTAGCATCTGCTTCAGGGCATTCCCTTGCAGCTTCTCAACCAGGCATCTTGTCCTGCAGAGAATGAAAGTAACCATCAATCCCTTCTTCAATTGCCCTGATCCCCTATAGCCTGCTCACCTCTGCCTGGAGTTCCCTCACCAGCCCCTCCAGGGCCTCAATCTGGACACATGTGGGACAGGCAAGGGAACCCCCAGTCCCCATGCTACCCCCAGGCCTCAGAGCTCCCTCCAGGCAACCCCTGCAGACAGGGGTCCAGGGTACTGCTGAGCCATCCAAGGGTCCTGTCTGGGTGGAGGTCTCACAGGAGGTCTGGGCTGGAGGGAGCAACAGGGCAGGGGCTCTGGCTGCGCTCCATGTCACCACCCCATAGTAGCCCCCCTCCTCATTCACTTACCTAAACTATTCCTGCCCACAACTGGCCTGTGAACTGCCTGCAAACTGCTCCCCTGTTGGCAGTCCCTGTTCACTGGCTCCCTGGTCACAGTTATACTTCTTCACAAGGTTTTGAAGGTCATTAATGATGTAGATGTTCAAGCCAGAGGCTATGGGTGAGAACTGTGCCATCTCATACCTCAGAAAAAGGCAGGAAGACTTCTTGCTATCAGCAAGACTTCTTGCTAAAAGGACTTTACTGCAATAACTAACACATACACAAAGATGGCTGACAAATAAATTCCTGTTGATGTCATCATGTCAGCCCTCAGGAAGAGAGTTAACCTTTACTACTGTGTTTCAATACGGACAAGTGAAGGGTGCTGCACTTGGGTAGTAGGAACCAGCAGCACACTTATACGATGGGGAACTCCCTACTTGAGAGCACGGAGGCGGAAAGGGATCTTGGTGTCATTATTGACTCCAAGATGAACATGGGCCGACAATGCGAGGTCATGGTTGGCAGGGCTAACCGGACCTTGTCGTGCATCCACAGGTGCATCTCGAGTAGAGCCAGGGAGGTGATCCTCCCCCTCTATGCGACGTTGGTCAGGCCGCAACTGGAGTATTGTGTCCAGTTCTGTGCGCCCCATTTCAGGAGGGATGTGGACAACATGGAGAGGGTCCAGAGGAGGGCCACCCGCATGATCCGGGGACAACAGGGCAGACCCTACAGTGAGAGACTGCGGGACCTGAACCTATTCAGCCTCCACAAGAGAAGGCTGAGGGGGGACCTGGTGACCATCTATAAACTCACTAGGGGGAACCAGAAGGGTTTGGGGGAGACGCTGTTTCCCCTAGCCCCCGCTGGCATAACAAGGAGTAATGGGCACAAGTTGATGGAGAGGAGGTACAGATTGGACATCCGAAAAAACTACTTCACAGTTAGGGCGGCTAGGAGCTGGAACCAACTTCCAAGGGAGGTGGTGCTGGCCCCTACCCTGGGGATCTTTAAGAAGAGGCTGGATACTTACCTGGCTGGACTCATTTGAGTCCCGTTTTTGTTTTTAGGGGGGTTTTTTTGGGTTGTTCTCCCGCCCTGGCGGGGGGTCGGCCTAGAAGATCTATTAGGTCCCTTCCGACCCTAAAAACTATGAAACTATGAAACTACTACAAAAACCAGAGAGACTCTGTTGTTCTTGAGACTGGGTTGTTAATATAGTAGATCTGAGCCTAAATTTGTTGATTTGAGTTGCTACAGTTTGGGAATTGTATTACAATTCTATGAATCTGTGCTCCAGATACTTATTGCATTCTGGTCAATAGGATCTCAGTAGATAAACTGTAATGTAAAGCTTGGTTGTAGACACTGGATCTAGTGCCATGTTTAGTATGAAAGCTGGTGTTGCAAAAAAGAAAGACCATGGCATAGTATGGATGTCCTTTTTCCTCAGTCAGGATGAGTGTGTGGTTGGATAGGTAGGATTATTGTTGGCGTATGCAATTGGGAAAAGGTTGGCTTGCTCCTTCTTTACTACTGAAGATTCATCTGCTGAAAGGGTACCATCAATGGCTCAATATATAATGCTAAATAATTAGGAGAAGGTAATGAGTGGGGTTCTCCAGGGGTCTGTCCTAGGTGTGATACTGTTTAATATCTTCACTAATTTGGAGGATGGAATATAGTGAACATTTAGCAATTTCCACGTGAAATCAAACTGGGTGGAGTCCAACACACTTTGGAGGATTAGAGTATGATCCAAAATAACCTTTTTAAAGTGGAAGAATGGTCCAAAATTAATCAAATGAAATTGAATAAGAGCAAGTGAAAAGTCCTAAACTTGGGATTAATCAATCACTTGCACAAATTCAGACCTGGGAATGACTAGCTAGCTTGAAATACAGTAGAAGAGGATCTGAGGATTATAGTAGAGGAATATACCTCTTCTTTTCTAGACTAAATAGGCCCAGTCCCCGCCAGTCCTTCCTCATAAATTATTTCCTCCAGCCCCCTCACCATTTTTATGACCCTCCACTGGACTGTCTTTAATTTGTCCACATCCTTTATGTAGTGGGGGGCCCAAAATTGAACACAGTACTCCAGATGTGGCCTCACCAGTGCTGAATAGAGGGGAAGAATCACTTCCCTTGACCTACTGGTAACATCTACTAATGCAGCCCAGTATGCCATTAGCCTTCTTGGCAACAAGGGCACACTGCTGGCTCTTATTCAGCTTATTGTTCACTGTAGCCCCCAGTCCCTTTTCTGCAGAGCTGCTGCCCAGCCAGTCAGGCCCCAGTCTGTACTGGTCCATGGGATTGTTCCATCCTAAGTGCAGGACTTTACACTTGGCCTTATTGAACCTCATGAAATTTCTTTTGTTCCAATCCTGCAATTTGTCTAGGTCACACTGAATCCTAGTCCTACCCTCCAGCATATCTACTACTCCCCCAAGCTTGGTGTCATCTGCAAACTTGCTGAGGTTTCACTCTATGCCATCTTCCAGGTTGCTAATGAAGACCTTGAACAAAACCATCCCCAGGGACAACCCCTGGGGCACTCTAATTTATACCAGCTGCCAACTAGACATCAAGCCATTGATTACCATGGATGCTGGTTTTCTCTGATTTAAAAAAAGTAAACTCAAATTAACATTTTTCTGTGATTTAAATGAAAAAATGTATATAGTGGCGATTCATGCAAATCACGGGAAAATGTGGATTTGGGGTTTTAACTGAAAATTGGGAGGGGGCGTTATATTATAGAAAACTGGATCCCTGTTGATTACTTCTCTCTGAGCCTGATACTCCAGCCTGTTTTCTATCCACCTTACAGTCCATTCATCAAGATCATACTTCCATACAGCCCAACCCCAGAGCCTTGGGGCTAGCCTCAAGCTGGCCCCCTCATGACAAATTTGCTTCTGGGTCACATCTGTATGTGTGTAACTGCACAGAGACTAATTACAATGTAGAAAATTTACTCATTGTAAGCCATTTTACAGCACAATAAGCATGCACACATGTAGGATGTACACTTACTGTGCAGTAAACTAAGCTCCTGGACAGTTAAGCCTCTTATGTGGACACACCCAGAGAAACCCAAAAGTTTGTGCTTCTTCTATCTAGGATGAGAAGTACTACTAGCTGTCATTTAATTTGAGGGCTTAATTGCCTCTTAAATGTGGTACCAGAGGATAAGGGAAGGTAGCTGTTTAGATCTATTGAGTTAATTGCTGGGAGTACAATTAATTTTCTCCTATCATATGTTGCTTGGTGTTCAGCAATATAACTAAATTATTTCAATTAAAAGTCAATTTGGTAAATAATAGGATCACATATATCAGTCTAGGGTCAAGCCTATGCTTTTGTTATTCTATAGAAGGAATGAACAATTTGCAGACTTTCAGCATCCTAGGATGTACTACTTAGCTCCTCATCCCAGACTAGGGATAGAACCCAGTTTTCTTGACTGCTAGCCGCACCCCTGATTACCAGCCCACTGGGGCATGTCAGAGCTATACAGGCAATCCTTAAAGTGCAGCTGTTCACAGCATGTTCTAACTTTAACAATGTTTAACGTTCCACATATTTTTAATGATCTAAGTGTACTACTGTATGTAATTTAATCCCAACTGAGTAGATCTTGCTCTTTTTCAGACAGTAATAGTTGTGCTACTGTATCTTTTATAACTTTGTGATAAGTGTACTCACCCAGGAAGTCAGACCAATGCTTCATTATCCCTTCAACCTAAGGGGACTCAAACCCACATCTTCCATTTCCTAGGACAGAACCCTTACCACCAGCCTTCATTCATCCTCTCGAAGGTGCATCGCTCTGCAGGCAACAGTGCAAGAGTCATGGTCAAATGGAGTGGAGACATCTGAGCTCTAATCTGTATTCCCTGAACAATAATAATAACAACAACAAAAATAGTAACAGAAGTAGTAGTAATAATAATAATTAGTAGTAGTAGTAGTAGTAGTATTGTTGTTGTTGTTCAGGGAATACAGATTACATCTCAGGTGTCTCCACTCCATTAGAGTGCATTATTATTATAACATTATATTATAACAACAACAACAGCCCTAATCATTATTATTGTTATGGTTGTTGTTGTTGTTGTTGCTGCTGCTGCTGTTATATAATGCTTAAAGTTGCACAGAGCATTCAGGAAACAGAACTCAGATTGGGATGCTTCTATTAATGTATGAAATATTAAGTTTAGATACATATAGAACTTTCAAAACAAAGATGCAAAAATTTGTACCATATTTATCTGACCCTGAAACAACCTTGAATTTAAGACAACCCCCCTATAATTAGATTATATACGTAGAAAAATGTATACATCTGTTATCTTGAATGCTGCGTGCCTCCTGAGGCTGGAGGTGCACAGCAACCCCCTGCAGGCTGTGTTGGCAGTGCGGGCATGCCAGTGGCAAGCAGGGAGCTTTCTCAGGTGGCCACAGCAGTGTTGGCAGTATGGGGGCGGAGGGTGTTGAGAACCAACCCATGATCGGTGACCACTTGCAGAAGCCACCAGTGGTGTTGGTGGCAAGGGGGGAGGTGGTGAGTGGTGACTGCCCACAGGTGCCACTGGCAATTTCAGCAGTGGCCAATCTCAGGGGGTGCACCACCAATCTCAGGGAGTGCATGTGCACCTGCATGCAACCCCTATGCATCACCAATATTTGTTATCATTTTCCATGTATAGAATCTAATTATTGGAGGGTTGTTTTTAATTTATCCCCTTTACAACTGCAGGGGAGGCAGGTGATGTCAGGAGGTCAAGCCACCTCTTCCCCCTGCTTGCCTCCCCACACAGCCTTAGCACCCCTTTCTCCCTCCACCTCTGCTCCCCTAACTGCCCCTTCCTCCCAGCTTCTGGTTTCCCTTTCCTTCTCTCTGCAGTTTCTGCTCACCCCTTCCCCTTCTCCCCACAGTCTCTCCTCCCCACTTCCCTGTCCTTACCTTTGGTACACACCAGCAGGCTGCATCCCATTCTACCCTATGGCTAGAATCATTGAGCATGGCCCCAGCCCAGCCCCTGTAACATGCTTAGTGACCCAGGCTGCAGTATGGAGAGAGCCTGCTGGCATCGAGCAAGGGTAAGGGTTGGGGAGCGAGAGGGGCAGAAAGGGAAGCATACTGTCCTTAGCTATAAAAATTAAGTTAGTGAACTTTATTCAGAATTCTCAGGGTAAAAGTATATTTTACTCAGAAACCCCACTTTTGTCGTCTTAGTTTTCTATTACTCTAATCACTCTAGTAATTTCAACAATGTACATCAGACACTAAAATAAAAAATAAATAAATCTACAAATCCATCTTGTCCACCCTGTTAAATACCAGACATATTATTGGTATTGTTCTGGTGCCAAAAACTCATTCTTGGCATCTCTTAAATATTCATTATAGTTATACTATTTTATTGTTGAAGCTTCAGTCCTGAAAGTTCACATGCCTAATCCACAAATCCCACAAACAAACATGAGTCATTGGCTGTACTGTAGCACAATAGTATCTGGTTAAAGGGTTGCAGTCAACAACAGGAAAAAAGCAGGTTTATTTGACCTGCTAAAAAAAAATATGGAAACTTTTATTTCAATGCTGAAAATTGAGGAACATGGCAAATAATTTGGCCCACAATGAACAAACTACCAGCTTATCCATTTTAACTACCACCTAGACTACAAATAGTCTTGTTAGCATTAGAAATAATTAAGAACAAGATCCTAGCGAAGCTAAATAATAGTGCAAATATCTAGCCTGAAAGGAGAACAGAGAGAAAAAAGTACTCTGTGTGTTTTCCCCATTCTCATCTTCTATTGTAAGTCAAGAGCTCACCAACATTTTTTAAATTGCACTAGGGAGAATAAAGAAAATATTAAAATAGATCTTTTTTGATGATTCTGTTTTATTTTTTAACAAGCTTGGCCTAAACAATATGGGGGGAGCATTTCTATCTACAAAAAGGAGACAAATATTCTGTGGGCGCGTCTACAGGCAAGTACTAAATAAATGTGGAGGAACTGGAGTTGCTGCTCAGTAGCTCTGGCAAATGTCTTTTATGTGACACTACTGTGCAGTAGCCTAATAATACTGTGTAGTAGCATATTAGCATTGTCTGTGCTGTGACATGCTACTGTGCAGTATTTTTAGGCTACTGCACAATCTGTGGCTTGTGTAGGTGCACCCAGTATATGCCCTGATCTCAATCTCATTAGTTTTTACCCTGACACAACTATAATAGCAGGTGTCTTAAACTTGGAATTCCAAAGAAACTAACGAGAATATTTAAGATTATCCAAGCTAACAAAGCAGATTATCAAATAACTTCTGAACAAAGCAAAATATTGTACCAGCTGTGTCTGTAAAGTAATTCATTTTTATCACTGACAGCACACATTATTAATTTCTTTAGTATAAATTAAAAATATTCCATTTTAGCATATTTTTGAATAATGAGAAGTAATATGACAAGCCTTGAACAATAGTAAGAAATCTCCCACCATAAATAAATAATTCAAAAGAAATATACCCAAAATGAAGAGCTGCAGGCAGAATGTAGCTATTCTCCTTCTATTCCGCGTGGGAGCTAGAGGGAAAATATATTATTAGATGAACATTTCTTCAGAACTTATTAACATAAAAGTTAGTGTTTCATTCATGATTGCATGTGCAGGGACTGTAGAAACCTAACCGGACCTCATTGATTTTTGGAGTGGAGGTAGCAGAGCCTTTCTTCAGGATACATTTATAATATAAATGATTTATATGTCACTTCTTCAATACAACTATGAAAAGGTGCTACACTTGAGCTCCTTTATTGAAACCTTA
Organism: Alligator sinensis; assembly: GCF_000455745.1. NCBI lineage: Eukaryota > Metazoa > Chordata > Crocodylia > Alligatoridae > Alligator > Alligator sinensis. The sequence continues at coordinate 365,133 of NW_005842906.1, read as the reverse complement.
GGGAATTTTGTCTTCCCATATGAACGCCACTTAGTCATTTATCTGATTTACTCTTATTCTTATGTACTTTCCTTGGGGCTTTTAAAACTAGGTTTGTCTCAATGCATAGAATTAACTCCATTTTAAACAATGCTTTACATCACAGATTTTTTACATCTAATGTCAGTGTTTGTCTTTAAACTACTGTTTGTATCCATGCATTCAAACCATGGGTTGTTAATTATGGAATATGTAATTGTTTTTAAATGATAGTGCTGTCATGCCAAAAAATTAGGAGTGGATTGGAAAAGAGACTGCTAAAATGCATTTCACTTAAATTTTTATCTTTAGTGGCTCATACACAGTTTTACTAAGAAATAATTGCAAGCCTAATACACTCAGTTCCTTCAAACTCTCTTTCAATGTTGTGACAAATTTCATAAACATTCTGCTACATTGACAAGGTCATAATTTTATCCCCAGTGTTAGTCTGCTTATTTTTGGAGAACCATGCACTTACCAAATCTTCTTCAGTGCAAACGTGTACAGATACCATTTCATGTATTTAAGTATAGAACAGCTCCCTTACTTATTTGTTCAGTTTTTGTGAAAAATCTTGAAATTTTGAAATCTTTTCTTAGTCTAATGTATTAAAGACTCTTGATACTCTTAGTTAATTATGTGTAGTGACTTAGAGGTCTTCTAAGTAACATTTGACACACTCCTGAATATACCTAGTTTAATCTGGAATTTCTAAGTAGCCAGACATTTTTGAGAAAGTGCAAGTTGAAAACTTTTGAAAGTCTCCATTCAGCATTGTTTTCACTTGAACATGAATGATGTAAAAGAAATCTATCAGTTTATTCTTCCCAGACAAAAGCATTTTATTTCACCATTGAATCTTCATTTAAGTGACACCTTCCTCTGAAAGTACACTTGCCACACCTGCTTTTTTTTTTTTCTTTGAGAAGCTTTTTAGTATGTTCACAATGTCTGATGAGCTGCCCATCATTTCTCTTTTATTAGATGCCTAGGACAGATGACTTTTTCAACTGCTTCATTTAAAACACTAACTTCTTTCTCCTTTCCTCCTCTGCTCCTACCTTTTCCTTTCTCTGTCCTTTAAGAATTGTTTTTTTTAAATCTGTGCCTGACACGATAGGATTAGTCATTACAACAAACAGGGAAAACAAAAACCCAAGGACTTTAGAAGCCATGAAACAACTCCAGCTGTTCCTCTCTCAGATCCAGCTGCTTATTTTGTTTAATCATTTGTTTTATTCACAGCTTGCAAGCTCCAAGGTTTTCTAGTTATCAGCTCTGGCTGACCACCAGGTCAGGCTTATGCTGCATAATTTATTCTAATTTATTATAGCATTCATTCCATCACTGTCTGTTAATCCAGTGATTTGCTGCTGTTGTTTTATGCAATCTTTCTATATATCCAGGGGCTTTTTCAATATTCAAACAATTACTATGAAGAAGGAATATTTATAAGGACAAATTGCATCCTCCAAAGCAAAATGCAATTTGCAACCATAGAAATAGGAATAAACATTTTATTTGCCACTTTAACAATGGCTTGTGCTTTGCTAAACCTTCCTGACATGCTCTTCCCCACAACATACAAACATATTCCTGACCCTACATTTTTCATGTCACTTCAGCAAGGTTCTAAGAAACAAATATGCTAATAAAGGTAAGTAATTCATTTGATTTTTTCCAGCTTTCAGAATAAAAGCTGTTCTTTAACCTACCGGCTTGCATTCACATATGCTGGTACAAATAGGGCATGTCTACATGTTGTCCTACAGTGGCATTGTTACTACACCATGCTTTAGTCCTTCCTTTTGGGGGCTGACTGCTAGCTATCTGTGCCAGCTATCCTCACTCTGTAGCACCTTTGTGTCAAATCTAGCCCCTCAGCATGTCAAGCTGGAGCAGAGCAGCTCCAGCCTAGTAGGTTGATCCCCCCTCAACCCAAGTCCCCTGCCAGCCAGGGCTTAACCACCCCAGCTCACATGCTGCAGTCCCAAGCACATGTGTAAATGCTGCATATGGGAACAATAAACTCCAGTGCGATATGCACTGGAGTTCACTGTGTTGCACTAATTTCATGTTTAGATGCAACCACTGTGTAAGATGTGTGTGTGACTGTAACAGCATTACATACTCACATGATTCTTTGTTTTAGCATGTTCCCATTCATCCAAGAACTTTTTTCCCTTGCAGTCAATCCCAAAGCTCCTAGGGGAATGAAGGTTACTGTCAATTGCCATTTCTTTTGATTTTCTCCTGGTCACCCTTATTGCCTTTCCTGATACCTCAACACAGAGTACCAAAAGCCAGTCATTGCAATGAATCCATACTTTTTGCTGCAGAAAGAGAACTTTGCTGACAAGATTGGCATATCATTTATTTATTTGTTTGCCGAGGTTGAGGCTGCTGACAATTTATTATACTTTGATTAGAGCCAAACAAATATCAGAACTTCCATCACATGACACAAAACAGAGGAAAAAAGCTGAAATGATGTTTTTTTAATTAATTAAGCTAAATGTTCTGAAAAAAATTATTAGCAATATGTTTTGATTGAATTTTGAGATTGGGTTTGTTGACCTGGCCCCCAATGCTTTATTTTGAGTTCATTATCTTTAAAGTGCATTATCTTGGGGCACTATGATGCTTTGAAGCAAATGTAATTTGTGACCTTCATGCCCATATACTGCTTATGAGCCATGGGCCATGTTCAGAGTGCATTTCTTATTATGATGCATCTATAGTCATATTATTGCTATGATACACCACACATTCTAATTGAAGGGAGTCTTTGCTTTCCATTAAGGGAAATGCTGTATGACTCATGAGTTGTAGCTTGTAGGAAAGAATGAGAGCCTGACCAGCTATTCCTATGAGCATGACAGCACTGTAAGGAAATGCAGTTCAGTGTTGAACAGACTTAACAAAAAGTGAGCCATTTCAGTAAATCATATCATCTAATTTGGGTCAAACAAATTTAAAAGGAAATATTAAAATGTTATTTTCCTCATAGAAATGTGACAAAAAACAGAAAAAAATGCAATTTTGTCTGAGGAAATTTTAACTCTTACAGGATGTGTCTACACAGGACACTTTACTATGCATTAGACTAATCTAATGCATAGTAAAGTGTCACCATCTATATGTGTGCAGCAATTACTGCACAGTAGATTAATTTAAAGCACTGTTTGCTAATACCCACAGATAGAGGTGCTAGAAAATGGTGCTTTAAACTAGTGGGTCAAAGCACATGTGTAGACACTGACCAAGAGCAAATTGCTTCTGGTCAGCCTAGGGAGCAGGGGGCACATTGGGGAGGGGAGAACTGTCCCAGCTTGGCAGGCAGATCCCTGCCAGCTGCAGGGAGAGTGAGCTTGGCCCCAAGCCCAGGGAGGGAGAGGGTGCTGTCTTGGCTTGGTGGGCAACTCCCGGCCTGCATTTCACAAGTCAGAGCCAGCCTCAATCTGTGTGAGGCAGGGGAGAGCTGTATTGGCTCAGCGAGCAGCTCCCTGCCAGCTGCACAAATATCAGGGGGCAGAGAGAGCTGGCCTGGCCCAGAGGGCAGCTCCCTGCCTGCCATGAGCAGATTGGGGCCAGCTGCAGTCTGTGCAGGGCAGGGGAGAGCTGTCTCAGCTTGGCAGACAGCTCCCTGCCATGTTCTGGCTGGCCCTGATCTGTACACGGTGCACAGGGAGCTGCCTGCTGAGCTAGGACAGCTCTCTCTGCCCCACCAGGACTTGGAGTCAGCCCCAATCTCCCCACAGCTGGCAGTAGCTGCCTACACCAAGCCAACATAAGATCTCCCCAGCCCTGCACAGATCTTGGCTGGCCCCAATCTGTGCACAGTGTGCAGGGAGCTCCCTGCCCAGTCAAGACAGCTGTCTCCCACCTTGCGCAGATCTCAGCTGGCTGAATCTTCACACTGAGACACAACAACTCTCTCTGCCTCCTTGGGCTCGGGGCCAGCCCTGATCTTCCTGCAACTAGCAGAGAACTGTCTGCTGAGCTGAGACAGCAACCTCTGTTTTGCCCTGTGCAGATTGGGGCTGCCCCAGAGCCAGGACAGCTGCTGCTGTCAGGCTCAACTTGCTGTTAGTCACAGGGGTCTTGCCTATTTGGTAGTGCAGTTTCAGGAGTTAGTTTGTGATTTTCATTAATTAACAATGGTATTGTTAAGGGTTGCAGGAGTAGTCAATAGGGTGGATGCTCAGTCCCATGAATCAGTGCCTTGGCTTGATTAGCCTAAAATGGCTTGTAGAGTAGAGTTTTGTAATGGTAAGTTCCTCTGGCTAGGCTATTGTCATTTAATTACACACTGATCATCATAGACTGGCATTTACTCAAGGGGGACCAGCCCAATATCACAGGTTTTATCACTTCAGAATTACAATTTCAATGCAGTTCTCATTTCAATGCAGTTCTCATTTCAAAGAGTTCTCAGAACTCTCCCAGAGAGTTTTCATGAATGGATCCACGTTGTCTTGGAGCAAAGTGGCCAGTGGTGTCCCTCAGGGGTCCATGCTTGGACAGGTGCTTTTCAACATCTTTATCAATGATTTGGATGGGGAAGTGAAAAGCTTACTGGACAAGTTCGTGGATGACACCAAGTTATGGGGCAGTGTGGCCACGCCAGATGATAGGTTGCTGATACAGGCAGACAGGCTAGAGAGTTGGGCAGACTGAAAACAGATGAAGTTTAACACTTCTAAGTGTAAGGTGCTCTACCTGGGGGCAAATAATCCTCAACACACATACAGACTCGGAGGTGACAGCCTGACCTGCACCATGACTGAAAGGGACATAGGGGTAATGATTGACCACTGCATGAACATGACCCATCAGTGCAATGCGGTGGTCAGCAGGGCAAACAACACTCTGGCATGCATCAACCGAGGCATCTCACGTAAAACTAAGGAAGTGATACTCCTGCGTACTCAGCACTGGTGAGACCGCAGCTGGAGTACTGCATCCAGTTCTGTGCACTGCACTTCAGTAAGGACGTGGAAAACTTGAGAGGGTCCAGAGAAGAGTCACCCATATGATCAGGGACTTGCAAGGCAAGCCATACGAGGAAAGGCTGAGGGACCTGGGCCTCTTTAGCCTAAAGAAGAGAAGGTTGAGAGGGGACTAGATAGGAGCTTACCACCATATCAGAGACGTGTATCAGGAGCTCAGTGAACAACTGTTTACTAGGCCACTCCTGGGGAAGACCAGGACCAATGGATACAAATTCCTGGAAGGCCGCTTCAGGCTTAATACCAGGAAAAACTCCTTCACAGTCAGGGTGTCCAGACTGTGGAATAAACTCCCTCCAGAGGTGGTTCAGTCACCTACCCTGGAGGTTTTCAAGAAGAGACTGGACATTCACCTCACTGGGGTCACTTGATCCCAGTTGGCTTCCTGCCTAGAAAGGAGGGGATGGACCCAATGATCTGCAAGGTCCCTTGCAGCCCCTAACAATCTATGAATCTATGAAAACTTGCTGGGGTTACCTGACCCCCAGTTATCTTTCCTGCTTGGTGCAGGGGGCTGGACCCGATGATCTTCCAAGGTCCCTTCCAGCCTTACAATCTATGAATCAGTTTTTAACAATGTTCCAGGATATCACTTCATTCTACAGGGACTACATTCCTTAAGGGTTTAAAAATATAAAATACAAAATGCCAGGGTAAAGACAAGACAGATGTAATATAAAAAAAATGCACTGTGAGAAATATATAAAAATGCAATGTGAGATAGTGGGGATCAAAGGTTACTGGGAACAGTAAGTGAGCTATTAGCACCAGGATATATATACAGTCTTTCTACTGGATATTTTATTTATTTTGTTTTCTTTAGTGAAACTGAGCTTAATTGATATGTAGATGTAGTTTCTAGGTTTCTCCTACAGAAAGCCACTTCAGCTTTCTGGCTTCCTCTGAGGCTTGCCACACCCATGTAATGAGTGTGCTAGGTCTCTGCCAATATTAGAAAGAAAAAGGAATACACAAACTTGTGGGGGGAGGTGCAGGCAAGGGGCTTCTGTTATATCAATGTCCAGAAGGGAAATGTACAAAGAGGGCTTTCTGCTACAATATATATATATATTAGCATTTTAGTGTTTTAGTGTGTTTTAGTTCAAAAGTGTGCCACCACCATTTTCTCAGTGCTGATGCATGTCGCCATTTATACAAATGTATGCATCCAGCACGGCAGTGCAAGTATGTGTACAAATGCCCAGAGAGTTTCCCTAGCAGCCAATACCGGTGCATAACATTAAATCACTGTTAGTATTTTATTTTAGTCCCTCCTCACACATTTGATCATTTTGCTATGCAGTTTTGTTACATCAGTTATGAAAGACTCCATAGAATTTACTAGGACTATTTAGAACACCAGTAGGATTCTACAGTTTTCAGGAATGGTAGTCCCTTCATATAAGAATGACAGTCTTCTAATGGATAGGAAAGTCATTAGAGAGTCCATAGGTAACTGAGGAGGCTGACCCAATCCACAAGTTCAACTGCAGATGTGGCAAATAGTTCCAGAAGAAAGGAGTAGATCCTGGTGATATTGTATACAGGTCTGTCCCTTTGTCTTTCCTGTCTATCTGTCTCATAGTTAGGAGAGTCTGTTCAAAATGATCAATGCCTTGTCATACATCACTGTATTCAGTGCTTCATTTTCCCAGGTATTGATGTTAATATTGTACTTCCTCAGTTTAAAAGCCTGTAGAACTTATTATATTATACTCTTTGTTCGGTTTGAACCATCCTTCATAATTCTACACAGAAACATATAGGAAAGGTATCATTAGAACAGGGGCGGGCAATTATTTTGGGCAGAGGGCTGCTTACTGAGTTTCGGCAAGCCATCGAGGGCCACATGACAGGCAGCCCAGGGCAGATTAATATTAATTTTCTAAACATTTTAGGGGCCCCATGGGCCAGATAGAATGGGCTGGCAGGCCACAACCACCCCTGGGCTGCATTTTGCCCACCCTTGCATTAGAAGAACTTCAACATACTTTGGTATGTTCACTACCACCTGTATTTTCCTTCATATTTTGTGGTATGGTGATTTCAAATGATAATCAAATATTGTCATCAATGGCCCCTCAAATTTGAGGATGATGTCTGTCAGGTTTGATGGGTCCTCAGGTGACTAAGGAGCCTGATTCTGGTTGCACACATTCTTTGGCAATGGGGGCATATTGTTCCATGGGGAAGTAGGATTTGCAGCTCCAGGTTGGTCTCCTTCTCCTTCCTCAACTGCTGCTGTTCTGCCTCAGTATTGAGTCATTTGGCCTTGAAGTGGCGCACGCACCTTGGTGGACCAGGTGATGCCACATTGAATGGTCAGCAGCTTGCTCCTCACAGCCATTGGTGTCAATGCCTCTGTGCTTGAGGGTGACCATGAGCATGTCTTTGTACCATTTCCTTTGGCTGCCCTTTGAGTATTGGCCAACGGAGAGCTGGGAAAAAAAGAATCTGGCAAGGGAGGCATCCAGACACAGTGACAACACACAGTGATCATCAGAGTTGATTTCTCAAGAGCAAGGCTTTGATGCTGGTGGACGCATCTTCATGGAGGACACTCATGCTGGTCTAGGAGTCCTCCCATTTGATCCCCAGGATTTGATGCAATCACCACTCGTGAACTCTCTCGAGGATCTTACTGGGGCATTGGTAGATGGTCCAGGTTTCACTGCAGTAAAGGAGGGTGGTCAGCATGACAGCCTTGTAAACCAGGAACTTCGTTGACTTCTGAAGGTCTCTATTTTCAGGACTTCTCAGGCATGGATGCAGCTGCTGAAGGACACCCTGTCCTGACACAGGTGCCTGATGACCATCATGCATCCACTGCCTGTGTGCAGATTCTTGGCTAGGGGCCTCCAGGTATCACAGCCCTGCCCCCGTTGCCAATCCTCCATCGCCACAGGGTTTTGGACCTGACAGAAGGCTGTCTGTGGCATGTTTAGAGTGGGGACTCCGGTGCACAGTTGGGTCCACACAGTCTTGGTGTTTGGCAGCTGGGTTAGGTGGCATAGTGAACCATGATGACTGGGGCTATTTCTCCATTGCAGCCTTCTTCCACCCTCACAGCCATTGGGGCTGTAGACTTCCTCCACCTGCTCCGCCATTGAGGACTTCTTGGATCATTCTTTGTCTGGACTCTCCCCCCCCAACCTTACCACCACGGGTGGCCCTACCAGGAACATGAGCTCCAGATGGCATCATTCTTGGGGTCATTGGAACACACAAGCCTCTCCACCATGACAAGATGACGAACCTCAGAAAGGAATCAAATATTGTATCATACTTTGGAACAGTACAGTTTTAAAGAAATCCTTAACAGCAATATTAAGACAGAATCATTTTCCTATGTTTCAAATAACTCTGCTCATATTACTCCTTTTATGTTGATGACTGATATAATATGGAAAACTAAAGACTAGATTTTTTTTCTAGAAAAAGAATGTCATCTGGGTATCCAAGTTAAATATATGGGCAAGAAAGTCATAAAGTGTCTCTTCTCTGAGGTGAAATCAAAGTCGAAGGTATCATCTTGCCAGTACATCATACATTTGTATGGTAGCTATAGATCTCAATGCTTTTTTAATTAGCAAGTTTATGAGGAAGTAATGGTCCATTATTCTCTATTGATTTGTTTGAAATCTGTCCTATCTTTATAAAGAGAAACTTTCCAAGTACATAGGTATTATGACCGCAGATGTACCCTGAAGTGAGCTATACTGAGATTTATCAAAGAGACAGTAACATAAAAATTAAATACCCCTATCATATATTTATACAATAATGTAATTTTAAAAATCTTGGCATAGAGTACTACTTGTCAGCATGCAATCTTCTTAAAAATCTAAAACACTCCTCTTGCCACATTCTCTCCATCTTGTATCTATAAAACAAAAAATAAAAGAAGTATACATTTACTGATGTTGTCGTGTTTATATTCATAAGCAGGGATCCTGGTTTTCTCCGTGGGAAAAAAAAAATCCCCAATTTTCGGATTTAAAAAAGTAACCCAAAATCCACATTTTTCAGTGATTAAAATGAAACACCAATATATGGTGGAAAAAATGCTAGAAAAAAACACAAGATCCAATGACTGGCAGCTGAAGGCATACAAATTGAGATTAGGTATTAGGGACATATTTTAACAATGGGGATAACTAAACATTTGACCCATGTACCAATAGGATATGGTGAAATTTGCTGTCACTTAAAGTCTTTAAACAAAAAACTGGGGCAGATCATCACCTAGTGTAAGTTGTCAAAACTTCACTGACTTCAGTAGAACTATGACAGTAGAGAATCTGCCCCTGTATATCTCACTGAAAGGTATGTGTTCCTATTTAACAAGAAGTTAAGGGTTTGATGACAGAATTACTGTTTCACCTGCGTTTTATCTGTGACAAATTGTAGGGGGGGGGCGGGGGTTATTAGTATTATTTTATAATGTGCTGTGCGATTTGTAAAAAAATGGAAGTGAACAAATTGTCTGACTTTAGATAAATGATTACTTATATATTCAGGAGGCTAGATTTGCTGGCACAACAGAGTCTTCCAGTCCTATGCAGTCCAGCGTCTAATACAGTATACTCCATTAAGCCATTCATGTTCACTAAAGGTCATATCCTGTTCTTCTTATACTAATGCAGCAAAGTACCTGTTGAGATTAATGGGTGGGTTTCCCTGAGCATTGATTATATGTCTGGGACCTCTGTATAATTGTGTTTTGTAATGTTATTGTGTCTTGAGTCATCTTTACTGCATAGGATCAAAAATTAAAACTAAAAAAAATAAAATAAACTAAATAAAATCCATTACTTCACCTCCTCTTTATCTCCAGAGCCTAGAAGCCCATAGAGAGCTAATATGGTGATCGTGTATCAGTTTCTGTAGTGAAACACAAGGGAAAGAAGTGGCTAGCTTCATTTTTGGCAGCTTTTAGCTAAGTAACTTTTTACACCTGGGTTACCTGGGGTAAGCCTTGATATAAGGCTAGAGTGGGGATCAAAGTCTTGCTTCTGACCTATAATGAGAACCCTTTACCATTCTGCCAACATATCAGGATATTTTTTTCTTTTGTTTAGCCTATACTATTTTTTGCTGCTTTAGAAATTGACTTTGATTACTTTTGTAGAGAATCATCTTTGTTGGATCCAAGTGGGCCTGGCTTTTGTATTAAACTCTTCTATTTAGTTATATTCTACCTAAAATCTTCTTAAACTCAAATATAGGGAAAAGTACAAAATGTACATAAAGGAGCAGGTAAGCTGAAAGTGATAAATCTAGGGGCTTGATTTTGATTTAATTTACATCAGTTCTAGAGTGTTTCAGTTTTGCTGACTTTGGAAGAATTTTTCATGATTTATTTTGGCTTAAAAGAAAGGAGAAATGGACCTTTATATCCTAAAGTTAATTTCTGTACATGCATATATACAGTTTAAATATCTATTGAAAAACAAGTCAGAACAATACATTTATACCTGTGCTGAGGCCAAATTTATTAGGCTTATAACCAGGAGTAAGGTGGGAAATAGAAATCGAAGTCCTAAAAAGTGATTGAAATTGCTTTGGCACCAGCACCATAAAGCAGATTATGAACCTAAATCTAGGATACACCACCATTTTGTAATTCATCACCTGCACTCTAGCTTAACCCAGAACAACTTATTGTACACTTTACTCCTGCCTAAGCTCCTGTGTGATTCAAATTGCTCATTCAAAGTGAAGAGGCTCTATAAGGCCAGAGGAGCATTGGTAGGCAAAATTAAAGGCCAACTAACATCAACAGCACTGAATTTAGCTCTAACCAGTGGTTCTGCTGCTGCCTTTTACCAAAAAGTTTAATGGTCAGCACTGGACCTAGTATGCAAGATTAATGTAAATAGGAGAGGAATAAAAAGAGGTGTGACTGTAGGATTGTGGGTCCAAAGTTCCCCTGGGAGGGAAGACTCTTGGTTCGTAGTCTTGTCATTTCTGGCAAGAAATAGCACTCTTCTTCTGAATCAGGAACTATCCATCTGGAGAACAGGTATGAAGCCCTGGCATTGGATGAGAAGGACCCTACTCAACAGCCAGGAGAGGCCAAGCCATAAATCCTTTGGAGAGGAAATATTGAGCACTGCTACCAAGACAAAGCAATAGGTGGCGGTTGTTAGCAACACCCTCCTGCAGGGCATGGAGGCATCCAGTTGACTACCTGACCTGTTGGCTTAGGAGGCCTGCTGCCTGCCAGAAATGTGAATCTGAGACATCATGGAAAACTTGCCAAGGCTCATTTGGTCCTCTGACTACCATCCTATGATACTTATCCAGGGATGACCTTAAACAGAGCAAAAGTGACTATATGACTTTGTGTGCAAGGGTGAAAGGGACAGAGGCCCAAATGACATTCTTATCGATCCTTCTAGTTACAGATTTAAGCACAGCTAGGAGCAGCTATATCCTGGAGATCAACACAGGGCTTTAGATGGTGTCACTAGCAGGGATTTGGGTTTTTCTTGGAATACCACTTCAGGGCTGAAGAAGGACTACTGGGAAGAGATGGAGTCCACCTGACAAAGACAAAGAAGAATGTTTTTGTATATATGATGTTAACCTAGTGAGGCAGGAGGCATGGGGGATTAGCCCTAAGCCCTGGTGGAGGGAGATATCCTGGCTGGGCGTCCCAGCTGGGAGGGAAATTGGACTGGCCCCAAGACCCAGGGAGGTGGAGTGAGGGAGAACTCTCCCAGCTCAGCCAGCAGCTCTGTCCTAGCTACTTATATGCCTCTTAAGACCTGTCTCTTCCAGTCAGGTGGCTCCCATCCATTCATAGGCTTGCTGAATGGCCATCAGGGAAGCTTATGGCTGCTGGTCCAGCAGCTGTAGCAGTGTCTCTGATGCCCAAGCAGGGCTTTGCCCTATTGTACTTATTGCAAAGCAGCTAACTCTGCAATAGGCACTCATAGCCTGTGGCCCCCTCCCCATGCTGCCTATTTCCCAGCTGTCAGCTCACCATGGGCAGTGTTTCACCCACACCTGGGAAACTCTCTGCTGATTTCCCCTTGAAGAAATGGGAGACTCTGGCTTCCTGTTACATCCAGTTTCCTACATCTTGACAAACTGCCTTAACTATTAAATTATTGAGCAAGATCATCAGCAGTATTCTGAATCCCCTGCTTCAGAATGATCTAGAGCCAGGCTCTCTAACTGCTTTCCCATGGGCCAAATGCAGCCTATGTGGGGTTAAGTTAAAGCTCCCATGCTCAGCCACTGCTCCTCCTATCACTCTGACTGTAAAAGCCACCAGGGTTCCCAGAATTCCCCTCCTTACTTTAGTTGCTGCTTTCTACCCATAACCCAAGGAGCAGAGCAATATGGTATGGGGAGCAAAGGGTAATTCTAGGGCCGCACAGGCACACTGTGCAGTGGAGGGAAGGGGAAGGCTGCGTGGTCCCATAGTGCTGGAATGAGGTTGGGGAGGTACATGGTGCAGCAGTGTGTGCAGGGAGGTGCCTGTATAGGCACACAGTATAGAGGTGAAGGCTTCCACACTGCCTGGGGCCTTTGGATTACCCTGGTACACCTGCATAGTATACAGATTTCACTGGTGTGGCCCATGGAGCATGCAGCACTAGGCTGCTTGGAAGCTGGACATCCCTGATCCAGAACATGTCCATCTTAGAAATATGAATACACATTATACATTTCAAGTAAATGGATGTGGAAATGCCTGAGAAGGTAAAGAGTTCAGATACACCCTTGTGCTTTAGTTTTCTCCATGGTCTACCTCTAAGTATCTCCAGACTTTCTGAATTGTCTTTTGAAGAACTCTAACATTTATTTTAGACCATGTAGATGCATATACTTTAATCCCCATTAGCTGTCTTACTCTTGATTCTATTTGGATGGTGTTACCCTACCAATTACTAATTGCAAAGGTCAGGAAGAAATGTCTGCAAGGAAAGTTTACTTTATAATGGTGCACACTGGAATTTTTTTGCCGTTTCTTCCTAGCATGTACTACTAGTCATTATTGGAGACAGGACAGTGGAGTAGATTGATCATGACTCAAGTCTGTTGGAGAAAGTCTGCTACTCCGGTACATGCTCTGTTAGCTCAGGAGCCTACTCTGTCATTGAAAGTACAAAAAATATTAAACTCAAAAGATTTACCAGTTGGAAACTGGTTAATTTTGTTCTGTCCCTTTTAAAAAGACATAATTATTTTCAACAACTGAATGTTTCCAGTAATTATTCTAAGGTCATCTGATGCAGATTTCTATATGCATAAATTATCTAGTAAACCATTGTAAGTGCCTTTTGACTTGCATGTATTTAGATAATGGAAAAGCTAAGCTAAATGCAAGCACCTACCAATAATTTCATCTCATTTTCAAGTACTTTTTCAACAGCTTCTGTGTGCAGCTCTCTGCACAATTTAGTCTCATTAATATGCTCTAGAGCATCAGTTTTGAATAAAACTGCTAAATAATGAAGCAATACTTGAGATAAATCTACTTCTTTGAAGAAATACTTAATAAGGATGCACATTTAAGACTCCTCAGTCTATCCTCAATAACAACTACAATCCTTGTTAAGAATATATAAACATAAAGATATTATGTTTAGCTCACAATGTATATCCTATAAATAAATGTTAGTTTTATATATATATATGGACATAAATAGTGAACTAAACATATTTGATATATATAATAAATATAATATATAATCTTTTATATTATGTATATATACATATACATAATATGTATGTATGTATCTCAAAATTAACTTCAGTTTAAAAGTCAGCTTTGGAGATGTCAAGCTTCATTACAGTTATTAAGCAAATGGAAATGAATTCTATATTTTCCTCACACAGTGATCAGCTAGAGTTTGATTCTGCAGACAGTTATACACATGATTCACTCTCTCCACAAGATTAAATCATTTAGCCAACTGATAATTAGAAGGTTCTCAGGCTAATTGAAAAGAGGATCATATATGTGTACTATTCTGATGTTCACTTTTCAGCAAGACAGAAGAAAATATCATTCCTACCATTCTTCAAACCATGATAGGGAACATGTTTAAAATACCTACACATTGTATATAACAGTGCACACCGTATAATATTCGGGCTGTGCAAAGCTTCTGTTCATGATTTCATTCAGAGAAGATTCAGCCCAATTCAGAGGCCGAATCTCCAAATCCGAATCAAATTTCTGGAAGCCTTAAATTTTCCGAATTGATTCAGAGCCTCTGAATTGATTCGGAAAAGATTCAGCAATTTGGAGATTTGGAGGGCAGCCTTTATGGGAAAACAGAAACTTAAAAGAGGGAGGGGGAGCGGGGGAGGACTGACGTCTTTAGCTGGCCAGTGAGTGTGATTTGTCTCTGACTGCCATTCCAATCACACTCTGGGGGAGGGACATAGGAACAGCATAAAAGACTGTCTGCAGGCTTGCTGTGCCTTTTGTGAGCTGGTTCTGAATGAGCAGTGGTTTATAATTTGTTCCTGCTCAGGATGAGGCCTGATAGACTGGAGGCAGTGTGTGCTTGGTGAGGAATGTGCCCCCACAGGTAGTGGGGTATTTTTGTCTTTGATAGATTCTGGTGTGCAGTTTGTGGGGTCCTGGAGAGAGTTGGCAGGTTTTGTGTTTTGAGCTGTAGGAAGTTGGCTTCAGTTCTGGTGATGAGGTTAGGTGCTTGTTTGAATGAACAAACCACTTTTCAGAGATGGGCCTATGAACTGCACTTCATCAGCCTCCTAAGTACAGAAACTCATGGACTCAATATAGACAGTGGAATTCTGACACACTGCAACCTGCTGGACATCTGACTCCCCAGGTAGCTCTCCACTTTTACCTGAACTGCTACATCCCCCTTCCCTCCCACAACCCACCCCACACCCCAGCCTTTCCCTCACCCCCTGACACCTCCATTTCCATTTTCACTGACTGGCTTTCTTGCCTGCATTGCGTGCCAGGCCAGCCTCTGGCTTCTTTACTATTCCTTCCATCCAGAACCTGGAGACACACCAACTGCAGGTGCTTCCTCAGCCTGACAAAATGTTTTTCAACCCAAAGGCTTTCTAAGATATATTTCTCTCACTATTCCCTTCTTTTTTTTTTTTATAATAAACATATAAACATAAAAACACGAGACAAGGCATCACAGACCACAAGTAACATATATCCAACTCATCATCTTTACTTCTTGCTGTCAATTCCTTTATAAAAAGAAAGGCTCTGTGACAATTCAGTTTGGCTACCTTAGATGCTGCTGCTGCTACTGGTGCTGACTGCTGAGTCACGTAAGTTATTTTACCTGCTGCTGTTTACAGTGGTGGACTGACCCATGGCTGTAGGGGAGGAGACCTCACGGGGCACACTGCTGTGTTGTGCAGAGGCCCCAACACCAGGAATGGTGCACCTGAACACACACACAGTGTCACCCACCCAAGACATGAGTTTTGCCTGCCTGCGGCCAGAGATGCAGGGCCCCAAAACCCAGACTCTCCCTGAACCTATCTCCTTGACAGCTGGCAGGCTTCTTGGCCACAGTAGGGCCTAGCAGGCCTGCAGTAGTTCTTTTTCACACACACCCCTCCCCGGCACCCTAAGAGAGAGACAGTCGCACAAACACCCATGTCACAAATTTTGCCTGTTAGCAGCCAGAGGTGCAGGGCCCCAGAAGCCAGACTCCCCCTGCACCTATCTCCTTGACAGCTGGCAGGCTTTGTGGCTGCTAGCAAGGCCTAGCAGGCCTGCAGTTTTCACCCCCCAGTGCCTTAACAAACACACAGTATCATCTATGTCATGAGTTTTGCTTGTCAGCATTTTGAGGTGAAGTATCCCAGAAACCCCTGCACCTATCTTCTTAAAACTTGGCAGGATTTGTAGATTCATCAGGAGCTAGCACCCTTTCAGTTTTCACCCCACTGGGGCTTAAAACACACACACACACACACACACACACACACACACACACACACACACAACATAAGCTTTGATTGTCAGCAGCTTAAGGTATAGTTTCCCAGAAACTCCTAAACCTATCACCTTGAAACTTGGCAGACATCATTCTCTCATCAGAGGCTACCAGCCCTGCAGGTTTCATCTGAATCATCCAAAAAACAACAGTTATAGATATGTCATTGATTCGCCATTATATTATATGGCCAAATCTCCAAATTGGCTCCAAATATTCCAAAGCCAATTTGGCCAAATCAAATCAGAAAAGCAATCCAAATCTTTTAATCGAATTTCTGGCATCTGAATTGGCTGAATTCGAATCCAAATTGAATATTTCCCTATTTGCACAGGCTTATATAATATGTAGCCTAACATGGACTCATATAAGGACCATATTCTGCAGAGACTTACAAATACGCTTGTTTTTACAAAATAAGTAGTTCCATTCATTTCAGTGAGTTATTCACAGTATATAAAACAAGTATACTTTTTGTACATCTTCACAGTATCAGGACCTTAGTGAGAACAGATCAGTTCCAGTTTTTGGAGAGAGAGGCTTGGGGGGTGGGGGTTGTGTGTATGTATATATATTCACCATCTATACTATATTGCACAAGTACACAAAGAACTGAATATATATATATATATATATATATATTCAGTTCTTTGTGTACTTGTGCAATATAGTATAGATGGTGAATCAAGGAACTTCCAGTTTTCCTAGAACTAAAATCCAGTGGCCATCCATCATGTATGGCTTGGTTTATACTTGTGGCCGTAAAGGTTGTTCAGAAACCCATTGTATTACAGTGGGGGAAGTAATGTCTGCACAACCATTCTCCCCAGGAATCCACCAAAGAGATGCAGCATTGACTTGTGGCCAAGAAGGCTTTATGTTATCTTTGGCAGAACCTGCTTGGAGATCAGTGCATTAAATGAGTAAATTCTCTACAGTTGACCACCCTGATCCCAGGCTTATGTCACCCTTTTCTGAGGCTGTTTAGATTCTCCTCAAGTGCCATGTTCCACTACCATTGCTCTCCTCTCTAGAGATGGGTTGTCTACCACTTAGGGTATTTGTACATGATAAAGGGGTTTAATTTTCCCTAAATTGAAGCAGTGTTTTTTTTTAAAAACACTGCTTCAATTTAGGATGAAGTAAACCCCTGTGTTGTGTACCCCTGTGTCAGAGCCCAATCCTTACCTACCTCTCCAGTGGCAGGGAGGGAAGAGTGAGCTACTGGTGGGCAGAGCAGTCCCTGAGATGCCAGGGGGGAACTGGTGCTTCCCTCCATGGCAGCCCCCCCAAGTGGCACCTGCCCGCAGGTACCTGGCTCGGGCAATCCTGGGGGCCACCACAGCCATGGAGGGAAGCACTGGTCCCCCGGGCAG
>NW_005842906.1:338276-347724 GCF_000455745.1 Alligator sinensis | reverse complement strand
GGGGGGCGGGCATGGAGGGGAAAGCTCAGGCTCGCTGCCTTTTTTTTTTTCTTCTTTCTGTGGAGCCTGCCTTCCTGGCCTGCTGGTCTGCCTGCAAAGCCCCTGAGCCACATGAAGCCTAGTGCTTCCTTCCACAGCTGTAGGGTAGGAAACTAAAACTCTTTGCAGGTGTTTTACTTTGCAGCACCCCAAAGTCATTTGCTGTGTCCCAAAGTAATTTAAGGTGCATTACGCTGCCATATGTGCTACAGCGGATGGAATTAATGCACAATATGCTGCCAAATGTGCAAACAGCAAGGTCATTAAAGTGGTACAAAGCTTTTTACCCTGTTTAAACCTGCTTTAAAGTGTTGTCTACAAACACCCTTAGACATTTTAGAATAAATCAAGAACTTATTTTTATTGGCAGTAGCAGTGAATGTCCCCTGAAAACTTAGTACAAGCCTTTCTTCATCCTGAAAGACAGACCGACAGTCCCAGGTAGCCCTCTCCCCTCACCATTTTATTTGTTTATTTATTTATTTTTGTTCTCTAGCTTTATCTCTTTGATATAGGGAAAAGTGCCTTATGACAAGAGATTCTAAGTTGGCCTTTAAATGCCTTAATATTCACTTTGAAATTTGAGACCCTGACTTCTAAGTAAAATTGATCCTTAAGTCCCAAGACTGTATAGCAAACAAGCAAACATGTAGTATGACAAGATTGCTAATGTGACAAGACTATGAATACATTATTTGTTGTTTTCTCTTTACTGCAGAAGCCTGCAAGGTGCATTTTTATCTTCCAAATCTGTTTTTGTAATCCAAAGTCATGTAGCTTTAAGAAGCAGGTTATCTTAGAGCTACAGAATTTTGAAGGAGGTACAGCAGAGGTAGGGGAGGGTGCCTGAGTGAGTGCATGGTGCACTGAAGGGGAGGGTGTAGATCTGCAGTGGGGCAATGTGGGGGTCACAGCGCAGCAGTGCATGTGTGGGGCTGGTGCTTGTGTGGGCCTTTAGGGGTAAGAAAGTGTCACAGCCTTCAGTGAGCCTTTCAGACAATCACAGAAGCTCAGAGGATCTTTAGGTGAATCTTTTGGCTGCAGGCTTCCCCATATCAAAATAATCGTTGCCCAGAATTTCCAATTATGTTAATGGGATGTAGACTTCTACCAATTTTTCTCACTAAAAGAAGACTTCAATCCAGCAAGAAGGATAAAAGCTATCTAAAGGTATAGTGGATAGCTGTTTACTGCTTTCTTTTATTGTTATTTGCAAACTGCAAGCATTTTATTTTAGCAATGTAATATTAAACACTTTTACACTCTGATAAAGTGTCTATTGATACATTTTATATTATGGCTTGGATTATGCCCCTTAAAGAACTCATAAACCTATCAAACACAAGTTATGAAACAACAGGAACAAAGTATAAACTGTAGAATATCACTAATATATTCTCAGATGTATGTGTTTATATTATGTTGACAAGGATTTTTGGGTTAATCTGATATCTTTTATTAGACCAACTTAAATAGTTGGAAAACAATTATTAAGCAAGCTTTTGGGTTCAAAAACCCTTTGTCAGGCTAAGGAAGTTTCTGCAGTTGGTGTGTGCTCTTCCTGGATGGAAAGAAAAGTAAAGAATCCAGAGACTAGCCTGGTATGCATCCAAGACACGTAGTCAGTGAAGATGTAGATTGAGGAGTCAATGGGTGAGAGACAGGCTGGGGGAGGGGAGTAGAGAAGGGGGATGAATAGTGGAGAGATACCTTGGGAATCAGATGTCAGGCAGGTTATAATGTGTCATAAATCCAATGTCTATATTTAGTCCATGATTTTTAGTATCCAGGAGGTTGATGAAGTGGAGTTCATAGGCTCACCTCTGGGAAGTGTTTTGTAAGTTTCCTTTGGGGATCAGGACTGAGAGATTGGAGAGAGTGGTTTTCGTGTGAGAAATGTGCCCCCACAGATAATTGGGTATTCCTGTCTTTGATAGATTTCCGGTGTGCATTCATTCTGGTGTGCAGTTGTTTGGTCTCTTCTATGTATTTATATAAATATAGACATTGGACTAAATATAGACATTGGATTTATGAAACTTTATAACCTGCCTGACATCTGACTCCCCAGGTATCTCTCCACTATTAATCCCCCTTCTCTCCCCCGCCCCACCCCCAGCCTGTGTCTCACCCATTGACTCTTCAATCTACATTTTCACTGACTACCTGTCTTGTATGCATACCATACCAGCCTCTGGCTTCTTTACTTTTCATTCCATCCAGGAAGAGCACATACCAACTGCTGAAACTTCCTTAGCCTGAAGAAGGGTTTTTGAACCTGAAATCTTGCTTAATGATTATTTTCCAGCTATTGAAGTTGGTCTAATAAAAGATATCAGATTCACCCAAAGAACCTTGTCTGCCTATGTCCTTAGATCAACACGTCTACAACCAACACCACTGTTTGTATTATGTTGTCATGAGATATACAATATTTGTTTCCTTGTTTGTTCAAATCTCTAGCTCAGGTGCCATGGCTTCACTATAAACATGCTAAGATGAACAATTTCTTCTCTCTGGGTGTGTTTACACATGTGCTTTAAAGTGCAATAGCCTATTTGACTGCAGATTAAAGCATCATGTAAAAAACTATGTGATTATGCTCATGTGTAGTAAAATAGACTACTGCACATTAAACATCATGTTAAAACTGTGCACATTCACTAGTGTGCATTAAAGCAGCCTAATGCACATTTCTTTAGTACCTTACATTGGAGGTACTAAATTTAAAGTGCATTAGAAAAAGCACCTTATTGTATGTGTTGATACGCCCACTATGCTCCAAAATCACAGGCTCCTGATTTACCACATAATTCATTGGTTGGGCCCCACCAGAGTCATCAGCATTTCAAGCCACAGTGGCCCCACAGCTCAGCACTGTTCAGTATGTGTGTGTACTCCAGATATCCCCCACAAAGGATGCATGTGTGAATTAGCCCCCCTCTCCCCAACTCATGACCAGGGATCTTGGTTTTCTCTGATAAAAAAAAAAATCCTCAATGTTCAAATTAAAGAAAGTAAACCAAAATCCACATTTTCCATGATTAAAATGAAACACCACTAATATATAGATATATATATATAGTGGTGTTTTACCTTAGTCATGGAAAATGTGGATTTTGGGTTACTTTTTTTTTAATTGAAAATTGCAGGGTTTGGCGTGTTTTTTATAAGAGTCAACCAGGATTCATGCCCATGACTGGAACCAGGTGTTCTTGTCACAACTCCTCGGATGTTCCAAAAATATATATGCAGATAAGGAGCAGGGCAACCTGGTCTGGCTTTGCCTCATGGAAGGTGGGGCCATACTAATCACATGTACCTACAAAAGGATTCTGGGTGAACTGTATACAATTCCACTGCTCACCGTGACTAGAAAAAGAGTCAGTAGTGAGGAGGGCTGCACTGAATGGGCACTAACCTATGTCTTATTCAAATGGAATACACTAACCTATTCTTGTAGGTTTCCATCAATGTGGGCCATGTGTTTTATAACATAATCAGGGATCTTGTTTTTCTCTGACAAAAAAAACCCCAATTTAAAAAAGTAACCCAAAATTCACGTTTTTCTATGATTAAAATGAAATATTACTATATATGTAGTATGCATGTAAATGTTCCCTGTATCTACACTAGGGCTAGAGAGAAGCTAACTCTTGCTGTGGGCTGTTCAGTCTGTGCCCCAATGTACTTAGCCTCTAGCCTAATCTGCTGATTATTTCAGTCATGAGGTTTGGAAATATCAGACATGGGGACTCTTTATACAGAAATATTCACTTGAGTAAAGTCCATAAGATTTGTCCCAGTAACAGAAAAGTTAAATAATGGAACATATCAATTAACCCAGAAAGTAGCATAGCAAATGCAATTTTTATGGGTAAGTGCATTTTAGAGTCCTGTTAATAAACTTGTACAGTACATAGACTGCTTGCCTTTTGCTATTAATTAGTTTTCCATTAGTTCTACCTGAACTGAAAATCTCTTTGTAAAGTATCTGCTTTTTGAAGCAAAGAATATAATAAGCCTCGAAAGAGGAATGGCAAAACTATAAAAAGAAAGCAAGTATACTTTGAAGACTCCCATCAAATTTTATAAACCTGCTCTCCTTTTCTCCATCTTTGATTACTGACATTTTGGAAGCTTCAACTTGTAATTCATTTGCAAACCAGCTTCGTCTTTCTCCTTAGAATTAGTGGGGAGA
This sequence comes from Alligator sinensis, assembly GCF_000455745.1. Lineage (NCBI taxonomy): Eukaryota > Metazoa > Chordata > Crocodylia > Alligatoridae > Alligator > Alligator sinensis. The sequence continues at coordinate 343,484 of NW_005842906.1, read as the reverse complement.
TCAGCGTCAGCGGTATTGATGCAAGGTGATTTTATTCAAAGGAGAACAAGGGGCAATGGATTACTTGCTTTCTGGTAAACATACAGAAAAGATTTCTTTCTCCATACACAAACAAAGCATTTGGCTCCTTCTGAATGAAAAAAAAATATATAAAATCAGATGACTATTTGTTTATAATAGTTTTCATAAACACACACACGTCACTTACACATGTGGCCATTTCATTGATTAATCAGAAAACAAGTTGTTGCTTTACTTAAAGAATAGTGAATATATGCTTAATGAAATGTGTTTTGAGTATAAAGAAAATAGCAGGCAATTGATCCAAAGTATCTTAGTTATATTGAATCAGTTTGAGTTATAATCCTATATATTATCTGAGGGTCTACTGATAGGTGTGTAACTGTAAATCAGGGTTCACGGGTCTATTCTTATCACTCATTAGTCAATCTACATCTTCTAGGTCAAGTAGATTTAGCTGGGAATTCCATTGCCTCTTCTACCCCTCCCCCACCCCCACAAAAAATGTATTAGGATGTGTTCTTCCAATATGTGAAAAACATATTTTTTTATTTTTCAGCAGCTGAAATTTAGCACTATATTTTAAGTGATAAAAATCTGAAAAAACAGTTTTTTATTAAAATAAAATAGTTTAATAGAACATTTCATTGTTCATTATTTCTTGTTAGTCTCAATTTTTCAAGAATAAAAAATATTTCTTTCTAGAGATAAAAAAAACTTTTCAGCTTTCTTCAAAATCTCTCTTGACTAGATCATGCTACATAGAAGAGAGAGAAAAATTACTGACGAAAAATTTTTCTGTTAGAAACACAGTTCTGTTAAAGTTACAGTTCTTTGCAAAAAAATAAGCTTAGTTTTTGAAACATTATATTAGAGGAAAAACAGAGATGAAAAGATCTAAGAATGTTCAAACATTCCATTTTCATACTTATTGGGGAACAACGGAGATTTTTTTTCCTCTTAATAAGATGTGATTTCTTATGTTTCATATTGCTTTTGTACAACACATATAATATTTGATTTTGATGAAACACAATATTTTTCTTGATCTAAGTATTTTTCTCCAGAACTTCTTTAATGGAGAATTTTGAATTTCATTTTGAATTGGAATGAAAATAAGTTATACCATCTTGAACTGAAATAGAATTTTGTACCTCTAGGCAGATGTATGATCACACTTACAACATTATAAATGTGATTCTTTGGTACTCTGCTGCTTTCTGTGCTGATTTTATGTAATATTTCATACATTTTTGGACTATTACCTAATGCCCTGTTTCATGTCCAGCAAACTTTCTGAAGAAAACCTCTACCTACCTTCTCTCTTCATTCCCCCTCCATAAGGAAATATCTGAAGAGTTATCTTCTATACTATGGCTGTAATGTCAATGTGCCTTACAAGCAGTCTTGTAGGGCACCTATACACATGACAGACCTCTGCTCCAACACATGCAGATTGAGTCTGCTGCTAGTCTGCTGGAGCATGCTAATTAATGCACTCCAGCAGCCTCTGTGTCACATGTATTCAGCATCCTCACATTCCAAAATGGTGGCATGGGCACCTTAATTAAAGCTCATCAAATGAGATTTGGTTAAAGTGCCCCTGCAGTCATTTTGAAGTGTGGGATGCTGAATACACATGGCACTGCAGGTGCTTTAACTAGAGTGGCTTTCAGAGATGCTCTAATGAAAGCACTCCCTCCATCCTGGTGAGCGTGTCTAACTGCCCTTAAACTCCAGTTACAGTGTAACGCTTTAAACATACAGGACACTGATTCAGCCTCAAGTAAATCTCAGAGTGCTGCCTGTCCAGTGTACACTCTGTGGGCTAGATTCATCTCTCTCAAAAATGGATATATTTTTATTTAAACTAATGGACATGTATGGATTTACACAGATAGTGCTCCTAGAATAAGCTCTTTCAATTTCTGAGGAAGTTAGTTGGAGCCTAGCCTAAGTGCTTTGAATCTGAGAAAAATTTCCTAAGTACAAAATTATATTATTATTCCTTTTTTGAAGTCCCATCTCATGCCCCATCTTAGTTCCTTCATTCTACACACACAATTCTCTTCTTGTACTAGTGTAATTCAAGAGTTACTTCACTAGAGACATGTCACTGCCAGGATATAGGCTGATTAGCAGGAATCCTTGTTTTCTCTGATTTTTAAAAATCCCCAGTTTTTGGTTTAAAAAAAGTAACCCCAAATCCACATTTGGCATAATTGTTTTTTAAAAATAGTACTGCTTCCTTGCTGCATATTTCAGAATCTGTTAATTCAATGTAATTAATTGTATTAGTTACTTAGGGACACAAAATAGTAAGTGAATCACCAAACAGTAGCATGAACATTAAGAGTGTACTTTTGCTGGTCAGTAGGCAAAACAAAGTACTAAGCAATCAGACATCTAGTCCTTCAGTTCAAATTTAATGCTTAAAATAGAATTAATAATTAAGGAAGGTAGGCTTGATTTATTGTGCAGCTACTTATGACTGTTAATATTACCAAGGAGAATCACTGGAAGCAGTAATTTAAAGGAAAATTAATCAGAGAATAGAGCTGGCTGAAAACCACTGTTTCCGGTTCACATGAAATCAGGATTTTTTTTTTTGTCAGTTTGAATTGTAATAAAAAAAAAATACCTGCAGCTGTTACATGAAATTGACATTCTTGTCAGTTTTACTGCTAATAGCAGCTGTGAATGTGCTAAGAATGTCAATTTCACTCAGCAACTTCAGTCGGTTTTCAAGCTCTATGGCAGCCCTGCAATGAAGGATGCCCTGAACCATAAGCCCTGTGAGTCTTGGCTCTGCAGAAGACAGCCTGAAAGACCAGTTTGAGTGGAAGCTCCAGGGCTTCCAGACTGTAGAGCTGGAAGTAGATCCCTAGATCCCAGGACTTTCAGACTCCCACCTCTGTGTAATATCTAGGTCTACAGTCCTAGATTGTTACATCTGTTCAGTCTGTCTCAGACTTGTGGACCTGAGTATTGCTAGATGATTTATCCCAAAGCCAAGGACCTAGTGCTTCTGGGGTGCCAAACCCTGGACCTTTCACCAAGGAAACTTTTCCCTTACATATCTGTCTTGCACTCAGAGAGTGTTTACTAAAGACAAGTAGTTCAAATGAAACACTTGGGTATCAATGGTTTGATATTTTACAATGTAACTTTGGGTTTTTCTATACTTCAGTCAAATAAATGACACCAATATATTTTAGAGCTATGATTCTCAACCAGAGGGATGAGGCATCCCAGGATGCCAAGAGGTTCTAGTAAGGATTCTGTAGTGCCTGTCCCTTGTGCAAGAACATACACTCAGAACTTGCTCCTCCATTTGCATGGTATCTGACTCCTGCCCCAGCATCCAAAGGATGAGAGGAACATGTAGATATCTTCCCCACCCCTGGGCAGGCTCCACCCTGGCCACTCTGAGCAGTGTGCTCTCCTGCAAGTGGGTGAATGGGCCAATGTTGAGCTGTTTTGCTACCCAGCTCATCCCTCCACTCCTTGCATTCTCCCTGGGCTGGAAGGAGTGTCTGCAGAGCCAAAGGACTCTGGTTCCTGCAGTGAAAGTCCATGGAGGAGCAGCTGTGGTGGTGGGGATGTAGCAAAACCCTCAGTTTTTCTTTAACGTAGCAAAACCCTGTTTTTTTTAATTATTTATTTTAAAATGCATTCCCTCCCCTTCCCCAACCATTTCTGACCTTTTCTGTCCCTCTCTATTCACTATAGATAAGTATAAGTGAGTTCAGACTTAGGATAAGCTTTAAACATTTTTATTTTGGTAGCAAGTTTTTGGTTTTGGATATCCACTGTTTTATATTGTATTATTATTAGGTTTGTATTGATTCTTACTGTTGTATATTGTATTATTATAATTTTTGTATTGATTTTTATTGTTTCATATGGATATTGTATGGTTTAGGCCTGTGTTTGTAAGTAAACCAAAGTCATGTCAAGTTTCCATTTTATATGTCAAGCCTCCATCTTCTGTCCTCTGCCTGGGCATCCCATGTTACAACAATATGATTCATTGTACCCTTCCCATGTAAATTGGTTCCTGGATGAATGAGAACGTTTGGGAATGAATGAATTATAATGGTATCAAGCTTCTACTGAATGGCCTGTAATGACTAGACCATCACCTCACATTGATTCATCCAGGAACCATGGACCTCACCCAGGAACAGAGACAAGACCAGCATTTGAAAGACAAAAGACCCTGAAGAACCAGCAACTCTCACCATTACAGACACCCAAAACTGCACATCCCTGCATGGAACACACATGCTCAGTATGCCAGGGGCTGACCCTTGCCTGGGCATGCCTCCTGTCACTAGGGTCACACATGGTCTGCCCCTATAAAAAGGGGCAGTGAAGACAGACCCAGTGGGACGCCCTCTCCATCTGGACCAGCACCACGCCACACTACGTCCACCCAGAGGCCCTGCTAGCAACCCCCCTCTGGACAACATCTACTGGACAAGGACCCCTTTCCAGCCTGGATAGGTAGATATTACCTGCACCCCTCCTCCAACAATTTGGACTCTCTCCCTTCCTGGACTTCAGTGGACTCCAGCCCCTGCATCAAGCCTCTCTAACCCCTGCTGCCATTGTGTGTGCATGCGTGCGTGTGTGTGGGTGCAAGGGAAGCAATTTGACATTGTGTCACCACCTCCCTTGTTCAATAAAACCACTGTCATTTGCAACTCTGAGTTAGGTTATGTTTTACTGAATCCTAGTCCCTTCCCTATCTTAAATTCCAGCCTTGTTCTCTCTCTCTATCTCTCTCAGCTCTAGTCCCCACCCTCTCTGCTAGTTTCCCGATCTCCCAATTCCATCTTCCCTTTTCTGCCACCTCTTAGCCTCCCCTGCTCCTACTGCCTTTTCCCTGTGACTTTCTGCTGCCTTTCTCTGCTTTCCTGATGCCCTGCTGCTTTTCCTGTGATTTTCTGCTGTCTGTCTCTCTGTTTTCAGGCTTTGCCCGCACCTTCTGTAATCCTCCTCCCCACCCCCCTGCAGCTTCCCAGCTCCTCTTAGCTATCCTGTAGTTTTATCCAGCAGCTGGAGCCTTTCTCCAGCTTCCAGCACCTACTGCCACTCCCTGAAACTTCTCTAGCTGCCCCAGAGCCATCCTCTGGCTCCCCACACCCAGAGCCCCTCTTTAACACCCACACTTTCCCTTAG
>NW_005842906.1:336204-337811 GCF_000455745.1 Alligator sinensis | reverse complement strand
TGTGTGTGTGTGTGTATGGCATTGTGTGCATGATATATGAATTAGTGATCTGTGTCTAACTTTTGGGCTGTATAGTGTATCTGCTTGAATTGGTGATAAGTATGCATGTGCCTAGGTTGGTTTGGATGTGTATGTGCCTGAGCTGGTAGTGTGTGTGTGTATGCACTTAATTGATTTGTGTGTGTTTTGTATATGTGCAATTGTGTCACACCCTCCTGTCTAACAGCGCAATATTGAGAGCCTGACCCCCGAGGGCAACAGGGATTCGCTTGCCCCCTCAGGTACAGGCCAGAGGCAGGGATGCTCCTACTCCCCACTCATAGTCTCGTGTGTTCTGTTGCTCACCCTCCCTGTCCCTTTGATCCCCTCAGCACCTCACACATGCCACATGTGAAGCCTGGCACCTCAGCCCAACCAATTAGGAGTCCCCAGGCTATATCTGCTTTGGCACAGGAACCAAACTTCAAGAGGGTCACCCTGGGACAAATCATGGCAGAAATTGCCCCACTGGTTCTGAATCCCTAGTGTTGACCTAGATGTATGCAGAGGGAAAAGGTGCCATCCTGCCGGCAAATATATATGAGGCCAGACAGAGCTAGGGGAAGCAGCCTGAAAGGGCAAATATTATACTTAATATAATAATATAGTAATACAGTTGGGTAGGGAAATCAAAGAAAACCTGGGCACAGACCAAGAACTGAAGAAATACTTTGTCTTAGTCTTCAATAAACTAAAGAGATCATCAAAAATGTAGTGGCAAATCACATGAGGAAACAAATATAAAAACTGTCATTTGTTTTGTGAGATAGAAGCAAAAGTCAAACTACTTTCTGTCATAAATTCTGGGAGCCCACATAATCTCCACTCGAGTACTGGAGGAATTGGCTCACAAAACAGCAGCTCCTTTAGCACAGATCATCACTGAATCTGCTAACTCGGGGATTGTTTCCTGTAACTGAAAAATGTCAAATATAGTGCTTATTTTTTTAAAGGGGAAAGGGGCATTAAGGAAATTACAATCTTGTAAACTTGACTTCAGCAGTAGGCACAATTTAGACGAAAAAAATCAAGGGAAAATATTTAAAGATATGGAAGGAAACAAAGTGGGGCAAAACACAACAATTTTTATGAATGCAGGAAATGGGACTTAATTGGCCGAGGAGAACCCTTCCAGTTCTATGTTTCTCAGTCCCTACTTTTCCAAAGATCCATTAGGTGCATAGCTTAGGCAGCATCCAGTTGACTAAGACAACTGATACTTCTCTTTATCACCACCAGGGATCCTAGTTTTCTCTGATTAAAAAAAAATAACTCAAATTTTGAGATTAAAAAAGTAACCCAAAATCCACATTTGTCCATGGTTAAAATGAAACACCACTAAAACACACACACACACACACGTGCATATTAAGTTAATGTGCATTAAGTGATTTTTGGCAAGTGTCTACAAATGCAGAGACTTGGCACAAAAGTTAGTCCCAAATCTCTAGATTTAGCACTAAAGTTAATCCCAAATCCTGGCAGCCCTGACATGCACCCCTGTGGCTGCCAGGGGGATCTCCATCCTCTGGCTACATGGCTACATGGCTTCCAGCACTTGGCAGCCA
>NW_005842906.1:319231-336194 GCF_000455745.1 Alligator sinensis | reverse complement strand
AAACCTCTTCCCCTGGCCAGTCCCTTCCCTGCCTAGAAGCCACATGCCCAGCATAGGGTGAGGACATTACAGCCCCCTCTTTGCCCACTCTGCCTCCCCATGCCAGGCCTGCTTCAGCCCCTGCCCCTGCCAGTGATGCCCAATGCCCCACTGCTCCAGCCCAGCCCCTGCCAGCACTGACTAGCACCCTGCATACCTGCTGGCCATGGTGCTGACCCTGATGGCCCCAGGAGCCCCACCCTGGCCCAGGACAGTCATACACCCACCAGTGGGGTCAGGGCACTGGCTACAGGAAGCCCTGCCTAACCCCCTCCTGTGCAATCCCTGATCCATCCCAACTGCCTTGCCACCCCCACCCCCTCTCCACACTCAGGACATTCACATGGCTGAAACAAAATTTTTATTACCCTTACAATACCCACACCATCCCTCTCCCACCCCCCTCAACCAACAAAGCCCCTCTACCACCTTCCCCACCTAGCAACAATAAAAAAATCCTGCTTACAAATGGAAACCTATTTACAATGTTTTGGGTCTTTGAGCATAAAGTCAGGGGGAATACATGCAGGTGTGTGTGTGTGTGTGTGTGTGTGTGTGTGTATATATATATATATATATAGTGGTGTTTCATTTTGATCATGGGAAAATGTAGGTTTAGGGTTACTTTTTTAAAGCCAAAAAATGGGTATTTTTTATCAAAGAAAAGTAGGAACCCTGTTGATCAGTGTTCAGTATTAAGCCTTGGGCTTTATTTACTGCACACTATCTAAGCTGTTTAATTTAATTAGTCACTTTCTCATTTTATATATATATATATATATATATATATATGATGTTCATTGATGTAGGTTGCGTGTCTTTGATTATGTTAACATATACCACCTATATACCTGTAGCCTGGCTTGGGTCCTGTTTTGTCTTCCAGCTCTACAAAGTCATGTAATAACCACAATTTTTAACATTTCATCAAAAAGTTTAAAATCTGAGTGCTTCATAACATTAGTTATTTTACAGATGTGAAAAGTAAGACATAGACCAGGCACAGACATTACACTTTCACCAGTATAAGTGATCAGAAACTGGTCTATACCCATAACAGAACAAAAGATGGTACAGACAGGCTGATTTAAAAATGATGGAACCCAGTCTAAGATTCCCCACCACCATGAAAGTGTGAATATGTGTTCTGTTTATTACCAATCTAAACTACACCACTTACAGAGAACCACATAATAAAGACTGATTTTGTCTTGGTCTTTTTGAAGTACCTAGCCAAAGAGACTAGCTTAGGGCCACAGAGAGAATAAGCATGAGCATGAGGAATCAAGACTGCTTAACTCCAACTCATGTGTTCTTTTTCTCAGGGCTACCATGACAAAAATGCTTCCTCGGCTTCCATGGATTGAAGCTGTTGGTGTGAGTGCCTAGCACTTCAGTTAAATCTACATGGTGTGAAAATGAGGAACTCACCATTAGATACCACCTACCAAAACCTTATTTAATTGACTTACTCAGCATCATATAGGAAGAGGCAGAAGTAGATCCATGATTGCATATATTCAAAGATTTTAAAACCAGGAGAGACCACTAAATCAGATAATCAGACCTCCTGTATATTACAGACCATTACATTCCACTAACTTGTCATGGTGGCTCTGCATGGCCCATCAATGGCAGGCTGGGCTCAATACAGGTTGGGGCTCAGCCTTGGATCAGGTGGGCCAAGGAGAGAGCTGAACCCCTGCCCAGCCTGCCTGGGATGAGCTGTGCAGAGTGCCCAGGAGCTGATGCTCCCTTGCCAACTCACAGTATCTGGTACGGAGGCCAGGCACTTGTCCGGGATGGATGTGGGAGGAACAGGGAAAGCCGTGCTAGGTGCTGGGGGCAGACACAGTCCCAGCCTGCCTGCTGTCCCAGATGGGAGCCCCCGTGTGGGCTTCTAAGGGTGCCTGAATCCCAGGAGGGCAGCAAGTTGTCCTGCCTCTGCAGGGCTGTATTGCCTGACCAGAAAACCCACCCTGAAGAAGAGGTATGGGAGAGCCACTAGGAAAGGCCCTGCCCATAGTATACTGCCCTCTTCCTCTGCAAAGGGTCATGGGGAGGTGGGGGCTGCCCCTTGTGTTTTGACAGGAGCCCTTGCATCTCCTGCCCTCTTTGCTGACATTCTGCACAATGACAGGGACTGCTGTTGCCAGAACTGCCACTCTAGCTCCAGCATCTGAACCTTACAGAACAGCACCTACCACATCTTCTTGGCCATGCCCAGTGGCAGTGTGGAGCCCCATGGGCTTGGCTCCAGCCCACTCAATCACATAGCATTAAGGCGCCTTATGACATCTACATGCATGAATGACTGGTGCCGAGGGGGCACCATAGCAGCAAACAGCAAGTGGGGACCACCAGTGTCAGCAGTTGTGAGCTGCATGCAGGGACTGTCCACAGCTACTAGTGGAAGGTTCTGAGCCACCTAAATATATGATTTGTTAACAACCATCTCGGTTATTCAAATATCAGGATTGTGAATACAATATACGTTACTTAAATAAATAAATTTATAGGTACAAATGTAAATCAGCAAGTCTTGATCATTTTCATAGGTTACACAAATTTACATTAGCTTTTTGACATGTGGATCCATGGCAGACGTTACACTTATTGAAACGATTCAGGTATACAGGGTGAATATTTTGAAAATTTCAAAACATTTTGACTTGCCTTATTTCACTTTAAGGCTGCTTCAAAGCTCTGTTTTATTTTGATTTTGCTGTTTCAAGCTTGAAACAAGTCAAAACAGCATCAAAACGAAACTGCCAGTGAAATTTCGCACAGACCTACTATATAGTATCTGCTTCTACAAGAGAATTCTTTTAACAATCATAGTTATTTCATCTCTCAAAATGACATAAGCTAACCTGACAGAAGCTCTCTTGTGTTCACATAACTGCTCACACCAGGGATTTTGCTAGTGTAGCTACTTCTGCTTCATAGTTGACAGATGCATGCTAGAAAAAACGCTGGTGTGGATACAGCTGCGCCAACAAGATGCAATATAGACCTGGCCTTGATCAAGAGGATCCAGGATTTTCTATGTCAAATGAGTTCCTGATGCCTTGGAATGTTACCTATATTCCACTTTGCGGCAACCTAGGCTGGAGCCCTTTGTTCTCTGCTGGGAGTAGAAATGATGTTTTCTTTTATCGGGAATAGCTAGGAGGAACAAAAGACTGAATGCTTTGAGTATCCCTGATTTGTGCAAGTGGATGAAAATGATGAACAGAAAGAGAAAGTTAGATGAAAGATACCAGAAGGCATGTTTACATGGGACATTAACTGAGGAGCTGACTAATTAGTTCCTCAATAATGCGTCCGTGTCTACACAGTGTGATGATATTAGGCCAGAGTAAACTCATTAACTCTGCCATAAAATAGTATTGCTCAACACAAGTACTATTTTATGGTGGAGTTATTTACTCCACAACACCACACATGTAGACACTGACTGGGGCTGGCTGGGGCATGAGGGTGCTACAGCGTGGGGCTGCCTGCCAGCTACCCCAGTATTGTAGCACCTACACACCCCAGCCACTCCCTCCAAAGTATATTGAGCTGGGGCAGCGGAGCATGTTGAGCTGCTCTGCCTCAGCTCAATGTGCTACAGTCCCAGGTGCATGCATAAATGCTGCATCCAGGAGCAATCACCTACGCTGGAAATCTTCAAGAAGAGACTAGACAGTCATCTTGCCGGGGTCATCTGACCCCCAATTATCTTTTCTTGGTGCCAGGGGCTAGACCCAATGTTTTTCTGAGGTCCCTTCCAGCCTTACAATCTATGAATCTATGAATATACTCTGGCATGAAATACACCGGAGCTTACTAAATAGAATGAATTTCACATGTAGATGCTTCAGAGTGAAGGATTGAAAATGGAAATAAACTTATTCAAAATAAAGAGGAAAAATATTGATATTGGAGAGACAGGTGAAAAGGTAATATCCTGTAGAGATTAAAGTATGCTGAAATTAGAAGGAATACAGCTCATAAACATTTAAATGATGCTAACAACACGCATTATGGGGAAATTATGGTGAGGGTAAATGCAGGCACTAAAGAAAAGATAGAGCCAAACATGCTTTACAACAATAAAGTGTAGCAAAGATTCGATTATTTAATTTTTCTACAAAGTTTGTTATCAAGTTGTTAAGGGCCTATGTCACCAGGTCAATATCGCCTCCTATGGTAGGTTAGTAAGTCCTAGTGATCAGGTTATTCCTAAATTGTGACTGGGTGACCTGGCTCGTTCTCTTCTCCAGGGGATGCTTTTCCTGTTCTCACTTAGTCTCACCCACCATGACTTTGATGGAGAAATTACAGGAGGGATGTTCAATCTGAGAGCAGCTAATCTCCAAGCAGAAAACAGTATCAGGAAAATACCACCAGTCCTACTCAATACTGCATCTTCCAGGACCAACTGGCAGGCCTTAAGGGCCAAATTTGGGAGCTCCTCCAACCCCTACACTCCCACCTTGTACCTCTGGTGTTATATTTACTCTCACTATTGTCTGCGCCCAGGCTTATAGCTGGAGGTGCCTGGTTTGGCTCCATGTATACCCAAGAGTCTGTTCCTTATAAGTAGGAATCCTGGTTTTCTCTGATTAAAAAAAAAAAAAATCCCAATTTTTGGTTTTAAAAAAGTAACCCCCAAATCTGCATTTTTCCATGATTAAAATGAAACACCACTATCTATATCTATAAAATAATTATATATACATATATATATTTGCTTTTTTTCTTTCACTGCTTTCACTGAAAAATATATATATATATATATATATATATATAAATGACACAGGCTAGAAAAGGAAACCAAACCTAATGGACTGTCTCAAAGTGATTTATTTTTGCACTTGAAAAGATGTTCATTATAAACCATTACCATAAAAAGAAGTCTGTGAAATATGTGCTAAATGTCCATTTTTCATTGAAAAGGGACAATAAAAACAATGCGATCAACTCTGATTATGAGTCGCATGAAGAATTTCTCTATACATTGAGTAACAGAACTATGCAGTAATAGCAGAACTAAGAACAATCTTTAATCTTATAATTACAGTGGATTTCTTATTTGTCACTTTTGCTGATATTTTACATGCACTTATGTACACACACACGCATACACAGAGTTTGCAACTTATATAATGAACAAATTAATATAAAACTTAACTAATGAGTGTAGTAGTATTTTTACACCTTTATAGGGATAAATCCTGATGCAAGTTGCAAGACAGAGGGAAATCAGGCTGTGGAACAGCTGGAGGGGCAAAAGGGAGAAAAGCCTCGCTTGCACCCATGCCCCAACCGCCTGAGAGCCTGGGACGTGCCTGAATGCCAAAACTGGCACAAAGCTGGGAAAGCTGAGATGTGGTCCTTAATCAACCTTGGCTGCATGGGGATGACTCGTGCCACCAAGGACTGCTGTTGTGGCAGCATGAGTGGGTTTCCTGGTTGGAGGCGGGGCCAGACACCCATGCCAGCTCTACTGTTGGGCAGCAAGTTGGTTAATCAAAAGCCAGTCATTTTCTTAGCAGGAAATACAAGTCCTAGCTGTGTGGTGGAGGCAACAGCTGTTTGGAGTCGAGAACCAGCAGGAAGCCCCAAAAAGCCTCAGGAGCTGAGGTGCAGCAGTGGGCAAGCAACAGAGCATGCCAATCACCAGATGGGTGAGGAGCAGCTGAGCTGCTCACCTTTTATTATACTTATAAACAGGGATCCTGGTTTTCTCTGATTAAAAAAAATAATCCCCAATTTTTGTTTAAAAAAAGTAACCTCCAAATCCACATTTTTCTGTAATTAAAATGAAACACCACTTATATAAGCAAGTGAGAAATAGTAGGAAGTCCACTGTAATTATAAGATTAAAGATTACTCTTAGTTCTGCTATTAGTGCATAGTTCTATTATTAAATATATAGAGGAATTCTTCATGTGGTTCATAATCAGAGTTGATTGCACTGTTTTCATTGCCCCTTTTCAATGAAAAATGGACATTTAGCACATATTTCACAGACATTTTTATGGTAATGGTTTATAATGAACATCTTTTCAAGTGCAAATAGAAATTGCTTTGAGACAGTCCATTAGGCTTGGTTTCCTTTTCTATCCTGTGTCATTTAAATATAAATATTGTTCACTGAAAAAAGTGAAAGAAAATATTTGAAAACAAATAAAATTAGAAAATAACAATTATGAGTTCATAGGATCATAGGAAAGTAGGGCTGGAACGAACATCATAAGGCAGGGGTGGGCAATTATTTGTGCTGGAGGGCCACTTAACAAGTTTTGGTAAGCTCTTGAGGGCCACACACATGAACATGTGTGCACATGTGCACACACACACATGTACACACACACACACGCACACGTGCACATGTATGCTTTCCCTAGCCAACCTACTTGCCCCCACCCCTGTCTGCCCAGAGCCAGCATCTGCTGGTCCTGTCTGCAGCTGCAGGGTGGTGGGGGGGGTAGGTATTGAATGGAGCCTGTCTGCAGGCCTCTGCACACCCCCTGCAACCCCATAGCTCCCAGGTGTGCTGATAGTGAGACAGAACAGGAAAGTATGGAGGCCCGCAGCTAGGTTCCATTGCTATGGGCAGGCCCTGAGCAAGATGCACTCTGCCAGGTGGGTGGGCAGATGGGGCTGCTTCTGCCTAGCATTCCTTGTGACACTATCAGAGACCAGAGCCATTACCATCACCATCACCTGCACCACCCACCGCCAGGCCAGATAAAATCAATTGGCAGGCTAGATAAAGTCTATAGGCCATATTTTGCCCACCCCTGTCATAAGGTCACCTTGTCTAACACCCTGCTCAAGGCAGAATCATCCCTGACTAAACTTTCTAGCCTGCTTTTGAAAATTTGCAAGAATGACAATTCCATAATTTCTCTAGGTAGACTGTTTCAATGCCTGACAACTCACACACTCAGAAAGTTGCTACTAATCTCCAACCTAAATTTCCCCTGCTGCCACTTAAGGCCATTACTCCAAGTGCTGGCCCAGAGCCCATTTCCATCCTCTATAATTACCCTTCATGTATTTGAAGACTGCTATCAAAGCACCAAAAATCTCCTCTTCTCTAGACTAAATAACCCTCAGACAAGCAGCTGCGGATTCCTTCTCTGCAGAAAAACATTGGCAGACTGGCAGAACTTATTTTGCCTTTTTGTTCCTTAACTGTAGGTTCTGTGTTGGGAAAGAGGAGGCATGCATGTGGCAAGGGGGTCAGAACCACAGCATGCAACATTCTGCCTGATCATATGCTATTTTAAGTTGCACAGTAAGCCCCAAGTGTCCCCAGAATTGAGGAGACAGTAAATAATTTCCTCAAACTTAAAGTGTAAATATGGCAGAGCTGAATATTTAGCTTGTTGCTTTTTTAAGACTTGACCCTGTAGGAATTTATAGTTAGAAAAAATTGCTAATTCATTTAACTGAGATTCGTAGAAAATGGTCCAGAAGGTATGCTCATATTTCACATGCCAGTGTCTGCCTTTTTTCCCCTAAGGAAGCAGCTCTTTGCCCTCCTTAGAATCAATGCTATTTGACCTCTGCTAAGGATGGACCTTGTACATTTCACTTTGCATTAGTTTTCCATAAAAACAACCAGAAATCACAAACCTGCTGAAGGTATGAGCACGTGAAGGGGTTGGAGGCTTGTGGAGGGGAAGTACGGATTGGTCCTGAAAGGTTACTAGGCGGTGTAAATGTATGATGGCACCTTCAGCTTATCTTCATTTCAAAAGAAGTAGAGAATACATAGCACCTTCCAGAATGTGGCTGTGTGAACTTCCAGTCACCCTTGTCTTCAAGAGGTAAAACCTATCCCTATCATTGAAATACTGAAAACTTTTGATTTATGAGTGGACATGATGCAGTATGTTCAAGGTTTGGTTAAAGGGTTCAGGACTGACCAGGTGCCTGGGTAGAAATAGAACATTATTCAAGGAACTCAAAAGGAAAACATATAGCAATAGGTAAAAAAAAAACAAAAACACTCTGATGGAAACCAAGACTAAGGACAGATATTTCTGTTGGTCAGTGGAAAGCAGAGGTTGTTATTTGTGGCTTACCTAAAAACACAGTGAAGTGAGAAGATCATAGAATTTAAGGGTGTTTTTACACTTGCTCTGGCATGGTGAGGGGTGTGCACTTTAATTAAAGTGGCTCGAAGAAATCAGAGAAAACCAGGATCCCTGCTGATCACTAATAAACTGTGGCATTCTATGTGGTGGCAGTTTTAAGTTCTCTATCTGTATTCTAGTTGTTATTTTCTGGTTCACAGATGATGTCCAGATAGTGCCCTCCTTGTCAGAAGAAGTCTTATTGCAACATGTAACATTAACAAGTATGCATGCTGGGGCATTGCAAGTGAATCAAAAAGAAAATAAATTATTTTGAAAAAAGGATAATATATAAAATTATATAAACTACTAGCTAAATCTTAGTTATTTGCTAAATGCTGCTATGGAGTGAAAATATTGAACACAAAGATCTGGTTATAATTCAATTTTGCATTTTGTTATTAAGATAGAGTAAAACTCTTCCCTCAAACCCTCACATTTTCTCAGGTCTCCTGAAGATTGCACAAGACAACATGCGTTAGTATTATGTGTAAGGTATTTATAATGTTTGATTAAAATATTGTGTGCTTGAAGAAGAGCCTCTGACCAGTTCACAGTGGAGGACTGGAGGTAATTTTGAGTTAATAAGGAATTGGGTAGAAGCAGAATTACAAATGTATATCTTTAATAGACTTTACATAATATTATAGCATGTGGTGTATATAATATCAAAAACTTAAAAGCAAAAAAGGAAGGCTGTCAATAGTGCTATTTACAAAACAAAACAAAATAATCTATATAAATTAAATCTCTTCTTCTGGAGGCCAGATCTGTCAGGCTATGCCAAGGGCAGGAAATTATTTTGGGTAGAGGACCACTTAATGAGTTTTGGTGGGCTGTTGAGGGCCACATGGGTAGTCCCGCCCCTTGATAACTGCCCCACTGCCTTGTTACCATCTTGGGACCAGACGTTCTATCCCCTAACCCTTGACCTTTGCCACCAGAAGTCCTTCTCTTTGCCCCCCAATAAATACTCCTTTTGGGAGAGGGGTTGCTATCTTGGAACAAGAAAAAACCCAGATCATACACAAAAAGTCAAACACCTACTATAACATATTTTAATTTTATTACAGAAAATATTTTTGTCATGATTTGTGTTTGCATAGTGCATATAGAGGTGATTGTATAATAACATGAAATCAATTCTTAGTTTGGTATATTGTGGAGGGCAGGTGTGTGCATGTGGTGTGTTAATGATATGTGTGTGTGGTATGTGTGGAGGGGTATGTGGGGTGTATGTGGTGTATGAGGTGTGTGTGGTGTGTGTAGGGGGAAGTTTGTGTGTGTAGTATATGTGATGTATGTGTGTGTTTGTGTACAGTGGATGTGTATGGTGGGGTGTGGGGGTGTGTAGTAGGATGTGGAGATGTGTGGGGTGTTGTGAGGGGGTGTGGCTGCATGGAAGGCATAGGGCATGTTGTGGGGTTGTGTATGTGTGGGAGATTGCGGAGGCAGAGTGTGGGTGTAAGGGAGGTAGGGGGTTTGTGGGGACCCCGCCACACTTTCCTCATGGCGCTGCAGCAGGCAGGGTGCAACTTGGGTCAGCACTGCACATCACAGTGACGGTGCAGCCTCTGTGCAGCTGCCTGTATCACTAGTGCTGTGCTGCAGGGTAGGGAAGACCCAGGCAGGGAAGGCAACGAGCTCCAGAGCCTGAAGTTTCTCTCTGGTGCTGCGCAGTCCCAGCAGAAAAAAACACCTGGCTCCAACACGTGGGGTTTCTCTCCAGGTTGTGTGAGTACAGAGGCTGTGCGTGAGTGGCAGGGAGCACTGGTGATACAGGCAGCTACACTCCTTGCTGTGATGTGAAGCACTGGCTGTAGGTGCACCCTGCCAGGTGCTTGTGTCCTGGGTGCCTCACCTACTGCTGCTGCTGCTGCCACCTACCGGGGCTGTGTGCCATGAGGGGGCGGGGTACGGGGGAGTCCCCACATTCCCCATTCTCCCTCACACCTGCATGCTGCCTACCCCAGCTCCTTGCTGCCATCAGCCCCTGTCCCCCTGGGCATGGACCCCCGCTGCCACCACCCCAGCCACACACTCCAGGCTACTTCCCAGCTTCAGCCCCACTCCTGCTCCTTTCCTACCTGTTGCCCAGAGCCAGCTGTAGAAAGGGGAAGCAAGAATCTCCCAGGGGCTGTGGCAGCATATTGGGTAGCCGGGGCCTTCCTCCCAGGAGGGTGGGAGTCAGGCAACAGGGTCATTTTTTAGGGCTGCATGTATGCATGGGAACCATGTTCCCACACTCATGGATGGAAGGGCTAGGCAGGGCACAATTTCTTGGGGGATCCCATGAGCCAGATGAAAGTGCTTGGCAGGCTGGACCTGGCCCGTGGGCTGTATTTTGCCCACCCATGGCATACACACAATTCATAGTGATATAATAACAACGAAGAGGCATTCAGTAAATGCTTCACTCAAGATTAAGCATTGCCTAAATACCAGTTACAGTGGATCTAATAATGTTCTCTACATTGTTAACGTTCCATTAAGGTCTCCAGGGAACTGTGGAAATGTCGGCTAAATGGGTTCTGGTCTGGTCCTCCAAGTTGGGGGTAGTGAGGCAGGTTGGTAGCTCCCCCATGTCAAAAATTTCAATTACAGTTTACAAGAGAAGAAAGCAGATGGAAACAATGGTCTTAAAGCTTTTCAAGTTGGAACAGACAATGGTTCATAAAACATAAAGTGAAGATAATGATGATTATGAGAAAAGGTTATAAAAAAAAATAAAAATCAAATTAATCTTCTGCAGCAAAGTGCAGGTTCAATTAGTAATTTATTGAATAGTAGAGTCCTTGACTGAAGTGAGCTTGATTGTTTTCCTACATTATCCATGAACTTGTTTATATGAACCCCTGAGAAAAATTCTGCTTGTTTTGTTAGCTAGCTTTCCATTTGTTATTCTTCAGATGGCGATGACCAGGGATCCTGTTTCATTTTTTCGGGTATAAAAAAAAAAAATTCCACAATTTAGAATTCAAACAAGTAATCCAACATCCACATATTTATGTGATTAAAATGAAATGCCACTAATGTATAGTGGCATTTCATATAATGTGACTAATATATAGTGGTATATAGTGACATATACATGCTATATGTGTGCGTGTATGTATGTATGTATGTATGTATATGTGGCATTTATATATGTATATTTATCAAGGAAAAATGTGGATGTTGGATTACTTGTTTTAATCCAAAAATTGGGGATTTTTTTTTTAATCAGAGAAAACCAGGATCCCTGTTGATGACACACAATTTGAATTACTTAGTGGAAGAAAATACTTGCAGAGTTGATATATAAAATGATTAAGTGGCAGATCAGCAAAAATAAGATGTATTTTTAGTGAGTAACCTTAAAAAAATATATATTCCAAGGTCTAAAATATGACTAGCTTACACTTTTGCCATTGCTGGCAACACTAATGATCAAGGACACTAGTAAATTGACAATTGTGCTATAAATGTAATAGACTAGTTTTGGCTTTGATGTGCAAAGCTTGAACTTTTCTATTAGCTAACACTCCACTGAGCATCAGCCTTTTGTAAGCAGGGTTCTAATCTTTGCAAACATTTTGCATTTAAAATTTAAGTTTGGGCAAACTATTATTCAATTATGGACATGTGTAATGGAGATCATAATAGATATGGTCATCTTCACATAAACATTACCATTGTTTAAGGGTAATATTTGAATGAATAAGGTGAATAGGATTTGGCTCTACATGTCCATAATGTTTAAGGTATGTGCTTCACAGAGTTGCACATTTAGGGCGCATCCCAACAAGCATGTATGTGCAGTTGGTGGCTCCTCAAACCCATTTGAGGTGCTGCAAACCACAAGTGATGCATGTGCACCTGTTTGCAACACTGCTAATTAGGAGAACAGTGTGGTTTTATGACACTGGGCTATCCCAATGTCAAAAAAACCTGCTGCCAGTAAAAGCAGTATGGCACATGCAGAGCAGTGTGAGCCACCAGAAAGGAAGTGTAGCTGGCCACAGCCATACTTTGGCTGCTAGCCAACATCTGAGTGGCTGGCTTGATGCTGCTGCTGCTCCCTGGGACACCCCCAGGACCTCAGGTAAGGCTGCTAGATCCAGCACAGAGCCAGGCCCCAGCCTCCCCTACCCCACCCAGGTGACTTTGCTGCACACCAGAGCATGCATGCAGGGGCATGCCCGGGGACAAATAGCAGCAGCACAAATATGTGCTGCTGCTATTTGTCCCTGGGCATGTCCCTGCATGTGTGTGCTCATTGAGATGTGCTTTTATGGTGCGTAAAACCATGGGCTTTCTCAGATATACATAATGGTCTTAAACTTTAGATAGGCTGGGATAGCACTCTGGAGGGGCTTTTAGACAGCCTTCATCATTTCCTCCCCTAACCATGCTATCATCTGCAGGATGGGGGAGGGGAGGTGATTTTATCCTGCAGTACCTGTTAGATTAAATTAGGGATATTTAAAATTATTCTTGGTTCAAAGCCTTTGACAATTAATTCTACAGTGCATGATAGCTAGGGCTCAATAGGTCCCTGGCCACTTTTCCCCTGGCAAATAGGATGATTACCAGGTAATCTGTTTTTTATGGGCTCACAAAAGACCATAGTTTTGTTTTGACATCCATTTTGCCACTTTGAAGGGATGGTGTTTCATTTCATCATTTCATTTTATTTCAAACCGCTATCCCATTTCATTTTGTTGAAACTGTTTTGACACAATGTGATGTTTCACCCATAGGCTATAATGGTGAATAATGAAAATGCCTAAAATGTTGTCATTTCTTTCCTGATTCAGATGCAAATTGCAGGGATGGTAGCCCCTTCTGGGGGCATAAAGCCTGCCAAGGTTCAAGCAGATGGGTGCAGCAGTTTTCCAAAAACTGCGCCTCAAAATCTTGAAAGAAAAAATTGCCAGTAGCAGCAGACTCCTGTCATCCAGCACACAGATCCCGAGCAAGGCTGTGGGGCTGTGCTGGATTCCTTATGGGGGGTGCAGGCCCTTGGATCTGTGCTGGATGACAGGAGGCTTCTGCTGCCACATGGAACTGGTGCTGGGTACAGCCTGCACCCAGTGCTGGGGAAGACACATGCTGCCCCTGGCCATAGCAGCAGTGGCAGCCTCCTGTCATCCAGGCACAGATACAGGGACCCGCACTGCTGGGAGGGCTGTGGGGCTGTGCCAGACTCCTCTCAAGGGTGCAGGCCCCCAGATCTGTGCCCTGGATGAGAGGAGGCTGCCCTGTCACCTGGGACCAGTGCTGGGCACGGGCTGTGCCCAGCACAGGAGAAAATTGCTGCTCCACCTGTCCCAGGCAGTAGCAGCACCTTCCCCTCATCCAGTGCACAGATCTGGGGGTTCGCATCCCTGGGAGGAGTCCAGCACAGCCCAACAGCCCTATCTGGGTGTGCAGCCCCCCAGATTTGTGCCCTGGATGTGAGGAGGCTCAGGCTGTGTCAGCAGCAATCCTGTTTGTTGCCAGTCCCAGGTGGGAGAGGCAGCCTGAGCATCCTCTCATCTGGGATGCATATCCAGGGGCTCACACCCTGGGGAGGGCTGTCGGACTGTGCTGGACTCCTCCTGGGAGTGCAAGCTTCTGGATCTGCGCTGGATGACAGGAGGCTGCCACTGCTGCATGCAACCAGCACTGGGTGCAGCCTGCACCCAGCACTGGGCTCCACAGAGCTCAAACCAGTAGCAGGAGCTGGAGTGCAGCCATGGCTCTGCCCATCTCTCACCGCCAGGCTGCACTCCAATTGGTTCAGCCAGCTCCTTGGAGTGCAGCCCGGTGGCAGGAAGTGGACAGAGCCAGTGCTGTGCTCCACCTCCTGACACTAAGCTGATCTTCAGGGGACTGGCAGAGCTGATAGCAGTGCAGCCTGGCAGCAGAAGGTGGACAGAGCTGGCGCTGTGCTCTGATTGGCTCCACCAGCCCCACAGAGTGAGCCCAGCAGTGAGAGGTGGACAGAGCTGGCACTGCGCTCTGCCTCCTGCCACCAGGCTGAGCTCTGTGGGGCTGGCAGAGCCAGAGTGCAGCCCGGAGGTGGGAGGCAGGCAGACCCAGTGCTGCCCTCCAATCATCTCCAACAGCCCCATGGAGTGCAGCCTAGTGGCTGGAGTTGGGGAGAGCCAGGGATGCACTCCCCGCTGAGCTGAGCTCCATGGGGCTGTGGAGCCACTTGGAGCACAGCCCTGGCTCTCCCCTGCCTCCCACCACTGGGCTGATTTGAAACTTGGAACATTTCAAAACTTTCAAAATGTTTCAAGTGCCTTCATTTCACTTTAAAACTGTTTTGATGCTTTTTGTTTCATTTTGATTTTGCTGTTTCAAGCTCAAAACGCATAGAAACAGCTTTGAAATGAAATGTGGTGAAATTTCACACAGCCCTACTGATTTTCTCTGATTGAAAAAAGTCCCCAATTTTCAGATATAAAAAAGTAACCCCAAGTCCACATTTTTCCATGGTTAAAATGAAACACCACTATCTATCTATCTATCTATCTAGATTAGGAGCAGACAAAATGTGGCCTGTGGGCCAGATGCCACCCACCAGGCCATTCTATCTGGCCTGCAAGGCCCCTAAAAAATTTAGAAAATTAATATTTATCTGCCCCTGGCTGCCTGTCATGTGGCCCTTGATGGCTTGCCAAAACTCAGTAAGTGGCTCTCTGCCTGAAATAATTGCCTGCCCCTGGTCTAGATAGATAGATAGATAGATGTGTTTCATTTTAATCACAGAAAAATGTGGATTTGGGGTTACAATGAAAATCTGGACTCTGCCTGTCTTTTGGATTCTGTCTCAATGGTCTGAAAGGGAGATGGTAGGTCTTGGGCAGCCTCCAGTCCTCCATACTTTTTCCTAGGTCTCAGAAGTCCATGGAAAATAATTAATCAGGAACCTAACTAGATCTTTTTCACATTCACCATGATCCAGAGGTTGCCTACTATTTCAGTAAAGTTGCATCACTTACAATAATAATAATAGTAATAATAGTAAAAGCCCGTGCCCATGTAAAATTCAATGAGCCCAAAGCCTTGATATGATTGAAATTGTTCTAGCTACAACTGTGTTTAAACACAGATGTTTCTAGCACAGTTTTAGCCAGAATATTTCACTTCAAAAGAGAATTTACTGGTTATGAATAAATGTTAGAAATGTTGCATTTGTTTACATCATTGAAGAATATTCCTATCATAGGAATGCTTCCTTTTTTTGGTGTGTGATATAGTTCAATACCTTTTAATTGTCAAATTAATACAATTCCATTTGGTGCCATGTGTAGATTGCATATATTCAAAATGTTCTAAATGAGCATTTTACAAGACAAAACATTCACTGAGAGAGAGAAGCAATATATGTGCTGCTACTTAGAATTTCAGCAATTCATTATAATATGTTCAATTTTATCAGGTGTTGTGAATCCTCTAGTAGAGTTTGCAAATATACAAACATACTAATTGTTTCTTTTGATTCTTCAAAGACACAAACGTGTGTTACATCCATTACAAATGTTGCATGTTATTTGGTTTGGAATGGCACATTGGAAAACAGATTTCTAGATAATTATACCAATTGTTTCTGGGAGTTTAATTTGTCAGAAAAATCAAAGGATAATAGTTTACTTTGCAAGCTATCTTTATCTGCCAAAAAATACTCCAAAACCACAGGAAGCATTTTGAAAGTCAGGTGTTTTTCAAACTCTTGCTGCGTTTCCCAAATGCATATACATGATAGACTTTTCCAACATTTTTCTAGTTTAGACAAGATGCAAAACACTACAGACAACATTCTCACCACCTGGTCTGGCCTTTGTGTGGTACATAAAGGGAACACTCTACACGTGCATTTAAGTGTGACTAAATTTAATGTGCATTAAGCTAATGTACATTAAACACTTTTGGCAGGTATCCACACATGCAGGGACTCGGCACTAAAATTAATGCCAAGTCCCTGCAGCCCTTCCATGTGCCCCTGGTGACTGGGCAGACCCGGCTCTAAGTTAGGGCTGGGTCGCGTGTACACATGCATTAATGTGCTTTAAATAATTGCACCTAAATTTGATAGTTGCATTTGGCATCAAATTGAGGCACAATTAGTTAAAGCACATTCATTTATATGTAGATGCAACCCAATCCTAACTTAGTGCTGGGAGTGCACATGGCAGAGCTACAGATTTGGGATTTTCAGGCATCAAATTTAGGTGTGATTTGCCTAATTTTTCCATTTTTAATGTACATTAAGGGCCTACATGTATAGATGCATGCCCATAATGTACATCAATTTAGGCTAATGCACATTAATGTGCCATGTCTCATGTAGATACGCCCAAAGAGGCGGAATGATGTACAAACTTTCTAATATCCCTGGGTCCAGATGGAATTGGGTATAAGGAGGGTTAATTGCCTCAGCGTAGCAACCAGGAAAGTAAATGATAAGGCTTATTTCTGAAACCCCTCTCGAAAGGTCTGGTTTAGGGAGTAAAACAGTGGAGGGGGAGCAAAGGGGGTTATAGCGGGAGGGGGGGTGGTCTTCTCAGGGCCCACCTACCAATGGATGCCTTTAAGTCGGCAGGCCCGGATGAGCTCCATCTGAGGGTACTGAAGGCACTGGCTGACGTAATTGCGCAACCCCTGGCAGTAATATTTGAGCAGTCGTGGCGCATGGGCCAGGTTCCGGAGGACTGGAAAAGGGCCAATGTGGTCCCCATTTTCAAGAAGGGGAGGAAGGAGGACCCAGGCAACTATAGGCCAGTCAGTCTCACCTCCATCCTAGGCAAAGT